>NC_065901.1:2727272-3030303 GCF_905147045.1 Nymphalis io | reverse complement strand
GGGACCCCACCTACCGGTCACCAACCGGCACGACGGTCCACCCCGAGATTATGCGTGGCCTGGTGGGGCAGCCTCACGAGCTGGTTAGGCACGCTCGGGCCCCTGTACTATGCCACGGGCGGCCAGCGGAACAGCCGTTTCTTCGGGTCTCCCTGTCCGGCAGGTCAATACAGTTTCCCCCGGCATTGGTTCAACAGCCGTCTCCAATTGGACCAACACCCATCGCGGCAATACTCGCTCGGGCTCTGGCTGTACGCTGGCTGACCTCGAAACGCGGCTGCAAGCCACTTCACGAGTTTTTCACCATGCGTACGGTGGTAACAAGCCAGGCGGATGTTAGCATCCTACCACCAGATGAGCAGATGGTCGCTCAGATATCCTTTAGTCGCCTCTTACGACACCCATGGGAAAGAGAGGGGCAGTGAAATGTATTCTTTCTCCGTCACTGCACGGATAAAATATATATTTATTACATGAAGATTCACACGTATTTTCAGTTCTTAATACCATAATTCTGGTTATCCTCCTAATTGACAACACTTCAAAATTTTAAAAGTGTTGAAATACAAAAAAAAAAAATATTTTTATTTCCTATCTCGAGCATGGATAAATATTTATAAAAATTTTGTAATGCGTAAATTGTGAGAAAAAATGTTACATCTAAAAAAATGTGCAATGACGTCACATTAACGGTTGAATAAGGTCTGTTTTCTAATGCAAGTGCTGCCTAAAATAATAAAAAAACATGAAACATAAATGACAATCTCACATGAAGAAATTGACGGCACTTACACATCACGTCACCAGTCACTAATGTATTTTTATTGTAAACAAAAATACGAATCTTATTTTTTTATCAAGTTACAACTCGGCACATTGACACACCAGATTACAATTCAAGATGGATCTGCTTCATACCAGCCTATAAGGTTAACGTATTGAAAATTTGAGGACAAAGTTAAGGTTGGTGCCAAATTGACAACCGACAAGGTTTGCCTATTAAAGGGTGTCTGTCTATTTTTTTGCACATCAAAGGAATAACATCATTATGCCGTATGTGTACATGTATACAATATGTACATTTGGTGTGTACGTCTGTTTAGAATGAACTAAAACTCAAAGTTATTAACTAAAAATTATTAACAAAAACTAAAGCCTTTCGAAAAAGGAAAAACATTATTTTATTTTATTTGTAGTTTCAATTTATGTAATATATTAAAACAGAAAAGTACGGTGGTGTCGGGATTCGTACCCACTAAAGCCACTGCGACGACCATCCTCGGCACGGATCGGAGACGCTGCAGGATGTGTCGGTATAACGAATCTGCGGCCCTTCCCGTGCTGTGTTTCGCTCCTGGCTCGATGGAGCTCTCCTTAGGAAGCGAAGGTAAACTCACCTCCCCACACTCCTCGATAGATTTTTTAAGCCCCAGGCTGTCACTAACTATGTACCCCTGTTGACTTCGCACAGATGAAATTAAGGTTTTACCTTGTTTATTTCTGTGAAAGTTTGAAATAATTATAAAATGTAACCAAGTTCCATCATACAATAAGGAAGTGACAGGTATCATAGTAGGTTGGTAACCTACCATGATAATACATCTTACACTCGCCCCACGCCTTGTTATTCTTATGCGTTTATTTCATCTTATATGTCTTAAACTACCGGTCCGAATTAAAATATTTAAGCGGACATTTTATTAACAAAAAATCCTTAAAATAATTAGGATATTTATATTACCGTGACGCCTCGCTCCGCGGCCTCCATTTTTGATATAAAACTCTCGCAAAAGGAGGCCATCACTATCCAGCAATTTTCGCGGTCAAACATGACGTTGATCACGCTCGACAGCGAGAGATCTCCGCCGACTGTCGCCGCCAGGGAATGCCTCAGGGATCCCCACGCACACATGCTGGCGCCAGCTCGAGGAAGCTGATCAGATCCGCCGAAGAAGACCGAGCAGAAGGATTCAGTGCTATGCGCACCTTCTCCTCCCGCCTTAAGCACCGCCGGCGTTAAATAGATTCTTTGTATCCCAGGAACTCAACTGTGAAACCAACCCGCATACTCAGCCCAACCGTCGGGATGCCACGGTGGTATACGCAAGCGATCCCATGACGATCCCCGAAGAGACGGTGCCGCTAGTTTTTTAGTATATAATTCCGGTGCACTGGACGTTTTAGTTTATTTTACCTAAACTGTTGTTTAAATAACAACATTTATTAGTAACGGCCTTACTTATAAACGTTGTCATTAAAACAATATCTTCTTCTTGAATGTCAAATAGACAGATATGTGAAATCAGGGTTTAAACCCGTGGTTTAATTAAACATCCGCTGAGCAAGTTTCAAAGAAAGGCCGTAAATGTCAAGCTTTTGAATCTCGAATCCAATTGGCTATATTAAAAATCATTTTTCATTTTGAAATGACGTCCAACACATATGAAGTAACGTTATATTAACTTGGAAATATATTTTATTTCGCTAATTAAATAAATATAAAACAATTAGTTCCAAATCAGAAATTAAACATATTTTTATTAAATGTTCGTATTGATGTCTGACTTTCATTATAATGACCTTAGGTAATGAATAACACAATATTTTTGTCTATGATACTTCATTGAATGACAGAATTTATACAAAATAATTGTGATAGTATTTTATGCTAATAACATTCATTGAACTAATAATTTTATCTGATTGGAAAATAACTTATGAACACTATCAAGGTCAGCCAGAGGGCAACGCTCAAATGGTTCTTACAACATCATTCTAAAGGGAATGGACTCAATCCAAACCATTATTATTATGGATAAAATATAACACGATATTTTAAATGTATTTTATTAAAATCTTCATTTCCAAATATCAAGATAAAATAATATTATTAAAATTTATGAGGCCTGAGTAGGTACCACGCACTCATTATTCTAAATACTAATAGTACTTTGTATTCTAAAGTTAACATAGGTATTCAGACTTCTGAGGCGTGCTATGCCGTGCCGCGATCAGAACTCATCATCGAATGTGCTCGGATGCATATGTGAAAACGCAGCCGTCGTTTTTCATTTTCAATCTGTATCTAGAATGGCCCTTGGAACTGTTTTAGTGTTAAAATCTTACTTAAACTGGTTTTCCAATAGGTCTCAGGTATCTTACAAATATTTTCAAGATTTTGTACGTATTTTACTTTTATTCTTATCTTACATTTAAAATTATATTCTTAATATAACTTGGTGGTAGGGCTTTCCGCATGCTCGTCTAAGTAGGTACCATCCAATCGTCAGATATTCTACTGCCAAACAGCAATGCTTAGTTTTGTTCTGTTCCGATTTGAAGGGTGAGTGATCTTAGTTTCCGAAGACGGTGTCGCATTGTCGATTTAAGGATATACATAAATATTAAAAATATGTTATATTAGCTACGCCTGTTCCAATTTAATAGCAATAAAATCCGTTTAAGAGTAAATGCGTAACTACGTCATATTATAACGACCAAAAATATTTTGCGCAAATACATCACAGAAGCGAGGACGATCGTTTGGCTATCATCAAATATTAATGTTGCTCAAGTCTATTGTCAAGGGAAATATAATTCAGAATATTTAACTCAAGAGACAATTATTACTATGTTTTATGTTACAGTCAGAAATCTTTTTCAGTCTAAATTATTTTTAGTCCATGATTATTTAGGATTAATTTGATTATTATAAGATCATAATATTAAATTTAGTATTTTGCATCCAAAAATGAATTAAACGAACCAAACATAATTTGTTCAAAAGTACTTTTGGCCGGGAGAGAGTTCTGACTGTAGCAATAAATAATAAGTAGGTGTGTATTGTGCAGATGTTTGTCAAGGTCAGACGACATCGGATGTGTGTGCATTTATTTTAAATACAAATTTACATTTGACATTTTATTTTAGGTCAGTCGTAATCATAAAAGGAACAGTTAAAGGTTGCGATAAAATTGCAATACGACCTTCAATGGTAATTATCTGTAATCTTAATAATTCAAAATTTTAATTTAATTAATTTTGAGGTAGATTTTAAAATATCTTAAATATATGTATATGTAGAATAATTACTTCTAATTAAAATAAAGTTTAATTCGTTAGTATAATATAATATTTTTCCTGTTTCTTCATATCGAGATTGGATTTGGCGTACGTACTAAATATATACATTTTAAATAAATATTTAACAGACTTAAATAAGAATAAATAAAAAATACAAAAAAAAACAAGAAACCTGTAAATTTTGTAATATTTTTAATGCGAATAATTTATTGTGCACAAAAAAACAACATATATTTAGCTAACTGAAAGTCCACGAATGAAAGTCCAGTTATTGTTTTACCCTATGGGTTATAATAATAATTTATTAGTGATAATATATTAATTCTCGTTGATCTAGTGGCTTGATATAAGATCCCGTGTTCTGGGAAGTGAGATAAATCTGGCCGGCGTGGCCGAAATCGGTCATGAGGAAATCAATATTAAGTAGATTATATTTCATAATCTTGAATAAAACTTATATTCATCCTAGTTTAATAGGCAATATTTAAAACTACAGTGAGCAATATCAATTATATCCAATAGTGAACATTACACGTTACCGTGTACGTTCGAATGACATTTAGCATGTTACGTAATGGCTATTACGGTTTATGTAACTCTATTCATAGAATATAGGTTAGACCATATATATATATCTTCATATATCTACCTACATTTAAAAGTACAATTTCTTTTCATTAAATATTAAGCCAGACATTTCTGCTTTTGGCTGTTCTTTTAAATAATATTATGAGAAACGTTTTTAGATAAATAGAGATATTTAATACTTGACCTAAGGTTGCCTGGCGACCCTCTTTAGCGATGAGGCCGTCTATTGCACTTCTTTTGGAAATCCTATGTATATTTTAGTTATGTAGTACAATAAAAAGTTGACTGCCTCGTTGGTCTAGTGGCTTGATATGAGGCCGCAGACCCGGAGGTCCTGGGTTCAATTCCCAGGTCGGGCCAATAAAAAGTTATTGAGTTTTTCTGTCAGAAAATTCTCAGTAGCAGCCCGGAGTCTGGAAGTTGATAGTGTGTACACTCCCGTGCCTCGGAAAGCAAGTAAAGCCGTTGGTCGTGCGCCTAAATTCTTTCCGGTCGTGTCGGATTGCCGTCCCATTGGATTATAAGAGTTAGGGAATAGAGAGTGCACCTGTGTTTGCGCACACACTTGTGCACTGTAGTATCTCCTGCGTAGTTGGCTAATCTCTCTTGAAATTGGCCGCCGTGGCCGAAATCGGTCTGGAGGACATTATTACAATAAAAAGTATATAAACATAATATGATTTCGAAATCTGTTCAGATTGCCTTTTTCATTAAAAAAATGGTATTTTTCAACATCACTAAGTGTTTGCAAATATCTTTAATGCGAAATAAATGATTCACCGTTGCCATGAAATTGTATCTTGCAAATGTTACCTTGAAAATGTATCTTGAAATTACTATAGGACGATATTTGGAAGCATTTGTTTGTTTTCAATTTTAATGAACACTTTCAATCATAATTATTTTAAAAAACTACTCTATTTTTAATTATAAATGCGCGAAGATTTGTAAATATCTTAATATTTCTGATGTTTTTGTGTATAGATGTAAACAGTACAGTAACAGTCTGTGAATGACTCACTGCTGGGCTAAGGCCTCCTCTCCCTTTTTGAGGAGAAGGTTTGGAGCTTATTCCACCACGTTGCTCCAATGCGGGTTGTATATAGATATAACTATGAAATAAATGACTGTTACGATAAACAAAATATAAATACTTTTCAAAAAATTCAATCGTACGAATAATGTCCTATTGTTTGCACCTTTCTTGAATTATTTATGATAGGTATATTTATTCAGCGCAGACAAGGAAATATTAATGTAATTGCTATGTAATAAAATAACACACAATTAGCAGCACTAAATGCATCTAATTAGAATGTGAGCAAAATGATGTTAGATATTTTAAGTTATTATTATTTTTATAAAAAAAGAACAATCGCTTAATGTAGTTATTACAAAAAGGTATATTTATAGCCAGCACGTAATACTCCTCTACACGTGTTTTTCGTTTCATTAATCTGTATGTAACAGTTGCAAGTAATTCCAGCCGAAGGGAATTCAGATCAAGTGATAAATCTAACTTTAGCCAATATGTACGATGGTCATGCCTGACTCTCGTCGATCAGGTCGAACTGCGGTTCTACAGTGCAGTGTTTGTAGACTCACACTTAAAGTAACAGCATATACATTTCCTAGAAGCTAAGACTTTACCTCCTTTTTTAAATTACAGATAGGCTGACGAGCAAAATGGATACGTGATGGTAAGTGGTCGCCACTGCCCATAGACATTAGTGCTGTAAGAAATGCTAACCATTTCTTATATCGCCTATCCAAATTTGTCTATCGCCAATTTCGTCTATCGCCAATACGCCACCAACCTTGGGAACAAAGATGTTATGACCCTTGTGCCTGTAGTTATCACCACCCCCCTTGAAACCGGAACGCAACAGTACTAAGTATAGCTGTTTAGCGGTAGAATATTTAATGAGTGGGCGTTACCTAACCAGATGGGCTTGCATGAAGCCCTACGACCTTGTAAAAAAACACCTTCCTTCTGAGGGCGTTTGGAGCTTATTCCATGGTACTGGTACATTTATAACGGACACACAAACACGTGGCATTTGACACATGTGGGATTCCTCGCCATGTTTTTAAAAAACACCTTCCTTCTGAGGGCATTTGGAGCTTATTCCATGGTACTGGTACATTTGTAACGGACACACAAACATGTGGCATCTGACACATGTGCGATTCCTCGCCATGTTCTTCCAAACCGAACACGAAATGAGTCGTAAGCACATGAAAACTTACTAGCGTTTACCCGAGTTTGAACTCGCAATTTTCGATTAAGATTTACGTGTTTTAACCAATGGACCATCTCGTCTGGTCTCCATTGGGCGCTGTGACCGAAAATGATCGGGAAGACTAAATAATCCCTATAAGAACTTGATGATATAAAAAAAAACGTTAAGTATTTGCTAAATTTTACTACTCATGTTTTGGCATTGATTCAATAAGCGATGTACATATATTAAACAGAGTAATTGTATGCACGAGTCTCGTGATTTGAATTAATCTTATAACGAAACCACGGTTAGTGAAAGTGTCTTACGTCACAATTTCTACCGCAGGATCGGTACGCAATAGTTCGAAACAAAATAAACTGCTGGAAATGGGAAATGAGTGGTACAATTTGAAACTTATGTTCAACTTCAGCTTGTGTTGTTAGTATATGTTCGACAAATCTTGAAAATTCATTTTAAAACCAGTTCTTTTGTTATCTGTTGTAACATCTTAAGTCTTAATATGCTGCATTTCATGGTACTAACTTCGCAAATGCGAAGGGTTCCTTGTGTAATAGGAAGCACGAGTAGAGAGAAGCGCCAGCCTCGATTTATACCAACCTAAGGACCCCGCCAACAATAATATTGTTTTACTCTAGCCGCTTCGGAATGGGGGGAGCCTTCAAATGTCGACGTATCCGGGCCTAAGAAGCGCGCGTTATTTAATCTACTTTTAGATGACTTCGGCTTAATATTAAAGTCTAAAAGACGTACGACTCAGTTAATATTTTCAATAGTTAAATATTAAATTAAAAGTGACAACTAGTTAATGTCTAACGGCTGGACAAAAGCCTCATTTCCTTTTGGAACGCTTAGGCACTTCCCCTGCCGGTAGATGAATAGACATGTGGCAGCATTTAATAAAGGAATACCACTTTTATGCTATTTTAATACATGCATGTTAGGTAACATACCTAAAAGTAAATAGAGGTAATTAAAGTTGCTTTATATGAACTTAATTTGTACGTAAAGAAAACGTACAGGTGTTATTTTTATTCGAATATCAGTTGCAAAAAATATATTCTTTAAATATATTTGTTAACATAAAATCATTACGCTTAGAACTGAAATAGTTGCTAGAGAAGTGCAATCATTTTATGTTAGCCTTCGCTTCCTATAGCGTTAATAATAAAAATATATATTCAATAGTCTTCCCAAATAACTGTCGAATTTTGACGAAAAATATTATAATGTCTTCATTATTTTGCATAATAGCAAATGAAACAACGATGATGATTTCACTATTTTTTGGGTAAAACGTAATTTACTTGCATCACTATTCTTACGTACTTATATACACTTTGAGAGTTTTGAATCTCAATTGTGAATGGAAAAAACTTTCACCCTAAATATTATAATATTTTAAGTAGGTTGTACTTCATATGGTAATACACTGTTTAAATATTCAACATTTAAATTGTTCAAATTGACATGACTTGAGTTACGGTTATTAAACGTAAATATGGAGGAGGTGATATGTTTTATGCAGGTTCTTTTTATGTATCACATATCGACTAACTTATTGAGGTTAGGTCCTGTGGAGCTCGTTATAAACTTATTTCTTTTGGGGATCTACCACAAGTTAATATCTACCATATATTAATCATTCACCATGGTAAAATATATCAAAAACGGAAAATAAATTTCAATATTTTTTTTTTGCACGGTAACATTGTCAAATTTTTGTAAAAACTCATTATCGTTCGCCCATTTCCCGCATTAAATCTTATGAAAATTAATACTAAATACGTGTTTAAACTTTTTTGGCAAATTAACGTTTGTTTAATTAACATATTGTATAATTTTTATAATTACATAAAAATTTAGGTATTACGATCATTGTGTCTTATTAACATATAACTAATGATATTCCATTTTTAAAATATTTTTAATGTAAATTACTTAATAAGTAAAGCATAATTACATTTGACTTTGACTTTTTCAGTTATTAATTAAAACCACTACTTAAAAAATCTAATTAAAGGAAGAAGACCCAACAATTAAAACAATTGAAATATTCTTTTGGATCTTTTTTTAATAAATAGAGGACAAATTTTTTTCGAATGGAAAATATTAATACAAATAAAGTGCAGCAAGAAGTTAAATACCAGGCGAGCATAAAATCAACCGGTTGTATCTAAAGGTTCAAGTCAAGGCGAGCACTGGCGACCTCGTGTCGAGCCGATATTATAAAATCTTACACAACTGTTGCTCGATGACAGCACAGGTATGTCTCTGTTTCGGTACAGGTAATTTAGTAAACTAAATATATTTGAAATGGATTTGATATTTCTCCATCAGATAACTCTTATAAAACTAAGTAATTAAGCTATTATAGTTAAAAGAGCTTTCGTGTCTAATTTACAATCACTAATTATAATTTAAATAAAATGCCAAAAATGAAGTTCGCTTGCTTATGGAATTTATATTCATATGTATTTATGTGTTTGTTAAAGAAGATATCGAAAGGTAAACGCCTTCATAATTTATTAGTCAATTAGGTTAATTGTAATTATTATTTGTATAAAATTTTAATTTACGATTAAATAAAATTGTTAACGTTATAATTAATAAATAATTAAGTATATTGACATTTTAAATTTGTTTCTTAAAAAACATTGTAATGACTAGGACTAACTAACAGTGGGTATATGGCCCATTCTATATATAAACTTTCAATATCATTGTTGCGTCATTAGTTGGTATGCAATTTTAAACGATGCATGACAGTATTGTTCTGAAAAGCATCAAATGCAAACGTGTTAAATTACTGGATATATTGATAAATAACTGATAAAAATTGTTCTAAATTTGAATCGTTTCTTTCTTTATCTCGTTTCCTAAGTGGTTTTAGCGAATCAAATGCGTGCCGTATCTGACATGGGTGTATGCGATTAGACGGACTTTATTTTTATATGGTCGTTTGTGGCGCGTGGTGTTGTGATTTGTGATAATGTATTGTTGATGTGGTTCTATTGAAATAATTTTAGTTTGGCTGTTCTTTTTATAACTTTATGATTGTTGGTGTCAAAAATATAACAATATTTTTAAATATTTATCGCTGGTTTTTTATTGCATGTAAGTAAGAGATTTTGAATAATATCAGTTATCCATTTATGTACAGGTCTATAAGTGAGTAAAAAGACTTTGAAAGGTGTTTGCATTTGCAAAAAAAAAATTGTAATACGTTTTTAAGTACCTACAAAACGGAGCAATATTTTTTTAAATATAAACAAATTACTTGATACTTTATATTAGTTTGTAACTTCTGTTGTGTTGTTATATGATTACTTCCTATTTTTTATGGGTTACTTTCAAATAGATTAACGTAGAATCGGCTTACCTACCCTATTAATCTCCAGAAATACATCAAATAAAAAAATTCTCGTTATTGAAATACACTTTTTATTAATTAAATTTTACTCGCCTAGTCTTTTTATTTGTATTAATTTATAAATAATAATCATCTGTTAATTGTTATTTTTATATTTATTTTCTACGTTATGAACTACGACGTCAGTTGTTTTAGGAAAGACTATCCGATACGTTTATGCTTATATTATCTTTAATAGGTGATCTAAGATGTTATTTGACGTAATACTCGTTTTTACTAGCAGAGCTAAGGTCTGGCAACATATGCCAATAAATTGGATGAAGATGAAAAACAGATTTTAAAATACTCTTTTTATATTAAAATGCACAATTATGTATCAATTCCTTACTTCTGCTAGACGAGGATTCCCGAAAACTTAAATATTTTAGTCATATTTAAATATTTCACTTACAATAATTACGTATTTATATAAAATATACTTTAGAAAAAATCAACAAAACAAAATTCTTTGTCTTTGAATGAATACCATGTATCGGAATATATATTACATCATATGAAAAAGGATATCCGAGTGCAAAGAACTTTTCATCTTATAAACAAGATTTTATATGTATGTATCTATATCGTGAAGCTCATGAGAATAAATTATATGAATTGTACTAGTGTAGCCACTCAATTTAAAAAAAAAAAACAAACTTTATTTATTTATTTAACAATATATCATATAATACTCAAATAACAATTAAATGATGGCACTACAAACACCATGAAAGAATTAAAGCCGCTTCCAGATTTTGATATTTGATTCGCCGCGATTGAAATTCCTATTAATTTAATACATTTCATGGGCTAGTAATATTAATATATAGATGTTGTTTGATATTTAGATAAACAAAAACAAACAGCTGTGTTCTAGGCGTTTATTTTTTTACACTTATTTTTTTGTGACAAACGACGCCAAAGAATATTTAATAAAATTCGTTTTTTCATAAAGAAATGTCTTTCACGAAGAAATGACGTGACAAAAGGAATTCATGTCATGATAGTTATCATTAATATTCATAAAAATGAAAAAAATATCCGTTTATATTATTGGGAGAAAAATAGAATTAAATTTGGACCAAGTTTCTAGCTACAGATTAAAACATGTTTTTAAGTATTTATTGAATAATAATTACTACTATTTGTTAGGTTAAAAGTGTATAGTTGAGATTTGTCTATGGTTTCATCTCAATGTCCTTGATTTGACATTTAATTTAATCTGATTTTTTTGGTAGTATTTGAGAGAAGGCCAGAAAGCTATATATGTGTATCGTCTATGCCGAACATAACAGGTAATATTATAATCATGTATATAAGACTAAAGACTTAAATTGGTAATAATACAATGTTAAATAATAGTATATAAGTATGTAATAAAGAATATTGCTCTTTATATGAACTATAACAATAATTTAATAATTATTCCTACTTGTGCCTTTAATACGTATCCCATAATTACGTCACAATATATATTATATTTCCTTATTTGATAAAATTGAATAAGTTAATGATTTTAACCATAATCAAAAATATTTCGTTCTCTTTTACCATATTTACATTCGATCCACACTATGTATATATTAACGACTTATTTATAAATTAACGTATAATATTACGGGAATCAGTAAATCATTTACAAAAGCGTATTAAAAACCTCAAAAGTTCCTTTAAAGCCTCACCAGACACGCACGTTTTACAAATTATTTATATCCGCTTCGTACGAAATTTTTATCAAAATCGGTTTAGTGGTTTAGCCGTGAAAGCGTAACAGACATACCAATAAACAGAGTTACTTTCGCTATTTCGGTTGTATTGTGGTTTGTGGTGGCTGTGTTATGGTAAAATTACCATAATAACGTACATATTAAGGTCGGCCATCGACATACAAACATCCTTCTTATTAGCATACTATCTAATTGTACAACAGTTTAGATAAATAATGCTTAACATCATATCTTCGAAAACAATGCGGGTAATAAATTAAATCAAAATTCTTTATTCAATATAGAAGCATTATACGTGTTTCTCGATCGCCTGGGCTGTGATTGGAGAGGGTGTGCTTTTTGTATTTTCAAAAAGTTTTTCTTTGTTTTTATTCAAGAGAATATTCTTTCTCAGCATTTTCAATAAATGTAAACCTAACTTTTTACGTTACACCATTAAATATCACACTGCTCGGCTAAGGCCTATGAGGAAGTTCGGAGCTTATTCCACCAAAATTTCCTGTACGATGCCTATTGGTATACACATGTAGCAGAAAATCTGACACCTGCTATTTTCACGATGTTTTCCTTCACCAAGCAACATAATTTATTGGTGCTTGTCTGAATTTGAACCCACAATCTTACTAATACAAGCTATCAATTTTGAATCTGTTTCGACTTTAATAATATATAATAATATTAATTATAATAAAAACATAATATGAACATTACTATTACTGAAATAAAAATTAAATATACTTATATAATTAAACTACAAACATTTATAATTTATATTATTAGCATAAATAAGGAAATAGTCTCCTATTATATCATTAAGTCTACATGGGGGTGAGGACATGTTTTTAAGTTTAAAGTCCAAGTTCCTAATGAAACAATTCCATTAATACATAAACGAATAACAAATATTTAAACCGTGTCATCTTGAAACATTTGCTCAAATAATATTTGCCGTAATCATTTCGCGCTTATTATGTATATGCTATGAAGAATATTTAATTTGCAACGATTGTGTTTCATGGCTTCGTCCGTCTGTTCGTTGTGCGATTCGGTGTGCAGAATGCAATATATAAGCATTTATATTAATTTTTTTAAAGGTTCCGTAATTATATAATAGAATGCCTAAGTTGGTATGGCATTAAGGCTATAAGTACCCATATAAAATACTTTTCTATACCCTTAAATGTTTCAAAATCGTATATAAATATATGGTGCTGTTAATATTGGAAATTCATTCTGGAGTATTTATTTTTTCATTTTATTTACTGATAATGGGAAACGTATAATAATACTTATTTTCGCTCACAGCTTTGCTCTCGTGTAAAAGTAGCTTAATTCGTTCCTTGGGGCTAAAGCTTTCTTCATAGCTAATTTCATCAAAATCCGTTCAGTGGAATAGCCATTAAGAACAAACAGATTATAATATTAGTATAGACAACAATTACATTATAAAAGTAAGGAGAAAACTCCACGATGAGGTATCGATTTGATAATTTTATGCAAATATAATAATCACAACGGTTTGGAACCCTTAGTGTAGATGCAACGTGTGTTTTTCTAGTCAATGTCGTCATCATAATTTTTCATCCATTTTTTCTGTTTTTTTTTTCTGCTAAGCTGACTTGTATGGTCTCAGCGAATGATTAGCTTTATGTTACTCCGCCGAAACCACATCTTCTCCTAGCAATCTATAAAAACGCAAACCATTGACCTACGACATTATGCAGTTACAACCTAATTCTTACCTCCAATTTCTTAAAATATTAAAATTAAAAAGTATTTTTAATTAATAGACAGGCAAATGGTAGTCAGTGGTCACCACCGCCTATAGACAATGACATTAGGAAGTAGTAGTGTAGTAGTACACTGACACATTTACCTTCACCCTGGGACATAACAATACAAAGTATTGCTTGCCTGGCAGTAGAATATTTAATGAATGATACCTGTCCAGGCGGGTTTGCAGAAAACCCTACCATGAGAAAAAAACGACACAAACAAAGGAGCATCTAAAACGTTGGTCAAAGTCAAATCAATAAATTTGGTTTTAAACTAAACGATCAATGGTCGTACATTGCGTCATCGACTGCCACCTACCAATGAGCATCGAGAGAGAGAGAGAGAGAGAGAGAGAGAGAGAGAGAGAGAGAGTTAATTGAACTACAATATTTATTTTTATTAAATAGCTTTTTTATAATTGATAGTTACAAGCTAAAGTATTTATTTATATTTATGTACAGATATTTTTATAAAATACAAAATGAGCTGGCGCTTATTTAGGCCAAAGGCTGAATCTAGCGGTGCAGAGAGGCATTAGTATACCCAGCGTCTTAGGTACAATGCCACAGGACAATCTTTTAGATAGCGTGCTTTTGCTATAATTTTTAATTAAATAATTAACTAATAAATGAAAAGCTACAAATGTCGTACTGGTAATAAAGTCGCAACAAAAACCAGTCATTCAGAATAGCATATAAAGCATTGAATTAACATAAAATTATGTTTAAGGTTATTTAAGAGGTTATTTACGAGTCCCAAAGCGAGTATTTCGACCCTGCCCTAGTTTTTTTCTTAGATTTTTCACCGTATCAATAAATAGCCCTGAAGGTAACCAAAGTGAAAGGAAATTATATTGCATCCAAAAACAAAAAAAGATGAAAAATATAAGAGGCGTTGTAGTTCTAACGGTTTTTCTTCTAGAAGAGTGAAGTTCTCAGGCGTAATGTGTCCTGCGTAGTTGAATAATCTCTGTTGATATTGATTGCTAGAGGGCGATATTGATTGCTAGATGGCGCTAGTCCTTGCCAAAAATATTTATTTTTATTTAATTTTATTTTATTTGTATTTGTAAATAACGTAGTGCTTTTTGCTATTATAATAATTTTTTTTAGCACACAAACATATAACGTAAGTTGACATATGGATTACAAACTGTTAAACTTATGTACTAAGACAATAAAATTTTGGTTTTACTTTATTCGGTGACTGGAACTCTAGATCCTTTTGTTATCCTATTTGGATAAAACTATAAGCCTCGGTGAAAACGCCTATTGTTTACTTGCCGCCTCGAGAATAATGTACTGTTACAATGGTGTAATGTACAAATATATATCCATTTGTAAATGGAATTCAAGAAAAAATTATGTAAAAAAAATTATTTTTTAGTATTAAACATATTTTTAAATGACAAAAATAAAATATTTTATAGGACAAGAACACCAGGATATCAGAATGTACGAATGTTTTCTCGAGATAGCGTTCGAAGCGGAATTAAACACTAAAGAGGATCCAGAGCTGTTGGCTGTGGCACCTGAAATATGCAACGAGAATCCAGCTACCAGGGCGACAGCCATCACAGAGTTGAGAAAAATGATATTTGGTAAGACCTTAATGTACTATGACGTCTAAGTATTTCTTGAACGTTACGAAATAAATCTAGGATTTTTTTGTCTGTTTGTTGACAATAATTGTGAAGTGAAAGTTTATTGAGCGTGCTAAAAGTAAATTTAAAGGTCGAATCGATTGCAACTAAAATGCACACGTAATTCTATGTTTAAACGCTTTAATAGATACTATATTAAAACTAGGAAATCTTCACTAACAGAAAGATATAAAAAATAGTTTAGTCAAATCTATATCTGTTAACCTTTTACTTCACCGAGGTATATTGTAAATTTAGCTATTGTTTACTTGAACTATTTTAATTCATTTCATTTGAAAAAGTTTTTTTGCCGTTAAAGATTGTTAACATGTTCAATAATATCACTACATATTTATTTTCAACTATACAAAATAAATAAAGAGATTGTTTTGTTAATATTATTCAAGGATCGAATAAAAATTAAATGTACAAAATAATAAAAATATTTTCAGAACGCGGAGAATGCAAACCACACCGGACAGATGACGCATTTCTCTTGAGATATCTTCGAGCAAGAAACTTTATTGTCCCGCGCGCACATAAACTTGTACGTCCATATTATATTAATTTATATTATCGACTTAAATAATAAACGACTCATGGAAGAGGATTGCAATAATCGTCATATTTTTCAAGTTATATACATTATATTTCGAGACTATTGTTCAAGCTTATTATGATTTTCAATTTTATTCTAACTAAACAATCCACTAGTATGGATGTATCTTTGTTTGTTGTTTCTTTCACGCAAAAACTATTGAACTGATTTAAATGAAATTTCGAAAAGAAATAGCTTATATTCTAACATAATACATAAACTACCTACCTGTACCCCTTTCCTCATACGCGGGTATAACCGCGGGCGGAAGCTAACCATTGATAATACAACGTGCGTACGTTATGGTATTAATCTGAATGTCATCAATATTTGATTTACATGATAAAAAGTAGGCTTATAGCGTGAGGATATTCCAATTAATAATTTTGACAAAAATTATGAATTTGGTTTAGTTATAAAGTTGGTTTAGTAAAAAAAGTTGGTTTAGTTATACCGTTATTATATAATAGACAACAATATCTCAGGTCTGTTTAGGTCAGGTCAAGTTAGGTCTGGTCAAATTTTAATATTCATTATTTTAAATATTCTTAGATATTTTCCGAATAACAAAGTTAGAAGACATTTTTTGTTAACCGGATATGCGTAACGTTACTGTGACTGATTCATGCATAACGGTTCATACAGTGTTAGGCATAAAACGAGCAAAAGTTTCGTCGTTCGTTCAACTTGCTGCTTCTTACTGTAACATGATGATTATAGATACAAAGATTTATTTATTTAGTTCGCTATGAGAACAATTGAAATTACAACACTAGGAACAACAACTTGAATAACTTCGTAATTATTTTTATTCAACTATGGAATATTTTTATTATAGAACATACTCTTTTAAATTACATAAGATACTATTTTATTTTACAACACACACACACATATGTAAAAAAGAAATATGGAAGTACTGATCAAAGAATCTATGTTTGATTATGTTACATTCATAAAATGTATGTTGTCGAGGTCTTTACCATTTTTAAGTTATACAGACCGAATACATTAATTTATATCAAAGCGACCAATATGACTCCGAAATATCTTAAAAAAACACACACTCGTATTAGAAATCCTGTATTTAAAAAACTATAAGCTGTATGTAAGTTTAAGTGAAAGTTACATAGCGGTCGGTTAATTTAAGCATTAATCTAGATTAAAAAAGATACAAACAAACGAAACTAGTATTCTTTTAATATTTCTATGACACTACGTCATGACCGATGTTGACCACGAACGCCATGCTCAAAATAGTCAACTGCGCAGGAGTTACACGCATCATGTGACAATGTCTTCAAATTATATTAATTATTTGTATATCTTTTCTTACGTTCTTTGGTTCCATCCGGTAGGTAGGTATGTAATAAATAATTATATTTTGTTTTTTACAAAATTAAAAGCGAATGCATTTGTAAGAATTTAAATGTGTTTTAACTACAACTAACTATTTTTGACGCAATTTCAAACGTTTGGAAAATTAACTCTAAAATTTAATTTTTCGAGTATTTTGTAGTTGAAAAACTTCTGAGATTAACATGTTTTGTGCAAAACGACCAATGATGCACATTGGCCTCGTGAATCTGAACAATTTTCTCTTCGAAAGAATGAATAGAATTCTCATCTTGTTGAAGCTCCTCTCCTATGGTAGCCGTGAGATTAAAACTCGGTCTAAATCCTGTTTATGTTATAATTATTTTTACATACTTAGTTAATGTTTAGAACTTGTCAGTATTGGTCACTGATAGACGATTTGAATACAATGCTCATCGTAAGCTAATGTAACTGATAGCATACACTTATAAATTATATTGTATCATAATTTTTTTTATATAATGCATTCTACAATTCATGGCCGTTTTTTGACTGCCTCGTTGGTCTATTGGTTATAATGCCGAAATGTAGGTATAAGGCCGCTGACCCGGAGGTCCTGGGTTCAATTCCCAGGTCGGGCCAATAAAAAGTTATTGGGTTTTTCTGTCAGGAAATTATCAGTAGCAGCCCGGAGTCTGGAAGTTGGAAGTGTGTACGCTCCCGTGCCTCGGAAAGCACGTAAAGCTGTTGGTCCTGCGCCTGAACTCTTTCCTTTGGTCGTGTCAGATTGCCAGTCCGTCGAATTATAAGAGCTAGGGAATAAAGAGTGCACCTGTGTTTGCGCACACACTTGTGTCCTAAAATATTTCCTGCGCAGTTGGATAATCTCTCTTGAGAATGGCCGAAATCGGTCTGGAGGATATTATTATTTCTCAATTAACGGATAATATAATACAAATTTTTTTTTTATATATGGCTTAGAAAACCTCGTTTAACCATATAAACTTACCCGCTTTATAATATTTATATTTTTGAAGTCTAAAATATGACGTAAATATGATTCCAATTCAAAACAAGCCATAGCAAAGTCGTTTAGAGTCTTTATGACTTTGCATGACATAACCTGTTTTATACGCCTACATATATAATTCGTGTCTTTCATGTTATTTTAATAGCCGTATTATTATGCTTAAATAAATAAAGAATTTTCTTAATAATAAATATTATCTGTTAACAATTTTAATGCAAAAATTATAAAATAAATCAATAATTCGAATACGGCGCAAACACCAGTAATAACCCGTTTCGAAATAAATTATTTACTTCAAATCAAAGCTCAGGATTCAAGATATTCAATTTAAACAGATATTAAAGGGTAAACTTAAATCATAAGATACATTTTATTTATTGTCTGGTATTACCAGTGAGTGGGCTTTGCGCAACCGCGACCGTGGGTACCATGGTTCTATTATTCTACCTACTATGTAGTTAAAAGGATGAAAGAGCTCATTAAAGGCACAACGAGCATAACACCCATGATCTCAAGATTTAAGGCGATGATGTAACCGTAACCGTAACAGCCTGTGAATGTCCCACGCTGGGCTAAAGGCCTCCTCTCCTCTTTTTGAGGAGAAGGTTTGGAGCTTATTCCACCACGCTGCTCCAATGCGGGTTGGCGATGATGTAAGATTAATTTATATTTCTTGTAGTGCTAATGTCACGAGGCGGTGACGATATCTTATTATCAAGTGACCTACTTGGTTACTTTGGTTAGTTCCATCAGAGTGTAACCAAATTTTTGTTGTATGGCGGGTACTGTTTTTTCGCTTGTTACGTACGTGTCAAACCATGTTGTGTAATGTGAATCAATGGTGCATATCAAAATTAAGTTTTTAATGATTGTTAGTTTGACAGACAAGTGGTCCAGCTAATGGTAAGTGGTCACCGCCGCCCATAGACTTTGGCATGTGTCTGTATTTATAACCGGCTCTTTTTCAAACCGGAATACAATACAACAATACTACTTTTATTTCGACTCTGTGACATATTTTTTAACATTGAGTTTGCGTTTTAAATTTGTTAACGCAGGCTTGTAATAACAAGTCAAGATGGCCCAGTGGTAAGAACGCGTGAATTTTAACCGATGATCGTAGGTTCAAAGCCGGGTAAGCACCACTGAATTTTCAAACTGATAACGCCAGAAAAATTTCATAATGACGTTATAGAATTTGCATTTCATATTTCGAACTGTTTCTATGTTTTCGTCTAAAAGTAATTAAGCTAGGAGGCAAAGTATATATACTATACCTAATACAGCATTTATATGAAGCGGTGGCAATCTGACCTCTATTGTTCCTTTATCGGTAGAACATGTTATATATTAGATTATAATAATTTTCCTAATATGATACCACCACCACCACTACTGACACAAAAACAAAGAGTTCAGGCGTGGGACCAACGTCTTTACGTGCTTTCTGAGGCACGGGATTATAAGCAATTCTAACTTTCAGACTCCGGTTTGTTACTTAGAATCTTCGACAAAACAACACATTAACTTTTAATTGACTCAACCCGGAGTTTGAACCCAGGACGTCAGGATCTGCTGCACTTGATCTAGATCCACTAGATCAACATTCAATCAATAAAAAAAGTTATTGAATTTTTCTATAAGCATTTGTATAATTAATACGTTCTGATCGTAAATCAAATCTGTGAAATTTCGTTTGGAAAAACAAATTTCATGCTTACAAAGATGTTTCTCTCATATTGCTCTCAGCTAGTCAGATACTGCTCATTCCGGGAAGAGTACCCGCATCTGTACAAGGGTGTAGATTTGTGGAGCCTCATGAAGGTGAAGGATGCCTACGAAGGTACTTTGCTCGACAGGCCGGACGTTGGTAGACTGTCGATATTCAGATTTGGTAAGTAATCAACATTAATAATTAACGATAGTGAGTTACAACTATGGTATATTGTATATCGTCATAAGGCCGAGGTGACCCAGTGGTTAGAACACATGAATCTTTAAAGAAAATTGTGGATGATAGCCCAAACAAGACATTTATAATTCTTCCTAATATTATTTCCCTAGTTATGTTTAATTTATCTTGTTCTCGGCGGTGATGGAAAACATGTTTAGGAAATCTGTATATGTCGCTTTTAAACATGACCACCTGCCACTCGCAAACCTGTATTGGATCAGCTTGGTTAATTTAGCGTGAAAACTTCTTCTTAAAAGAAAAATATGCTTAACGCCGCAGTGGGACGCTTATAAGTTTTTTATACATAACTTAGCCGAACTATGGGCCAGAGTAAAATATGTATTGCTTGTCAGTATATGGAGAAATATAAAGTGGCATAAGTTAGTTCATCATCTATATTAGTATTTTTTGTTCCGATTTGTGTTATATACTAATAACCCATATATCAATAACAATATCGTTCATCGCTAGTGTAGGACAGATTTAAATACCATATTGTAGAAATGAAATATTTTTGAGTTTTTCCGTCAAAGTATTCGAAGTAAGTACATAATAGTCCGGAGTTACGAATTTTATGGTCCCATTTCTTGGGACGTGCTTCGCCGAAACGTGTCGGATTGCTGTCCCATCGGACTATAATACTGAGGGAATATAGAGTGCATCTGTCATGCACACTTGTTCAATTATATATAATATGTCCTACATTATTTGGCGAAACCTTAAGACTGGGTAGGGTGAGTTCAATCACAATAAAGCATATTGTAAAGAAGTATATAGTTACATAGGTTTTCATGCTAAGTCATGCTGTATCGCGAGTATTGATATAATAGCTGAAGTAGAATAAACACTATGAACTATATCCATTTGATTGACATATATTTGATAATTCTAACAATACACAAACAGGCCGGAACGTTAGATGATAATTATACTGATTGATTTGGTAAAGCGTTGTCTACACAGTCCGATTTGATGCTACGACGTTACGTTAACGATGTCGCATCGTGCCACGTCACAACGTTGTAACTTGTTTATGTGTTTGTTGTTGTTGCCTTACGCCTGAACCATGGCTTAAATATTATTTTATATTATATAATTATACTCACACAAACACAAGTACATTATTTTTATATGAAACACGTTTAGACAACATTTGAAAAAAGGACGGAAGGAAGAATTGATAGAGTACAGAGATAAATAGTACTTAAAAAACCTATTTTTATAGAATAGGAAGGCGGACGAGCGTATGGGCCACCTGATGCTAAGTGGTCCCCAAACGCCCTTAGACATTGGCATTGTAAGAAATATTAACCATCGCTTACATCACCAATCCGCCACCTTGGGAACTAAGATGTTATGTCCCTTGTGCCTGTAATTACACTGGCTCACTCACCCTTCAAACCGGAACACAACAATACCAAGTACTGATGTTTTGCGGTAGAATATCTGATGAGTGGGTGGTACCTACCCAGACGAGCTTGCACAACGCTCTACCACCAGTAAATTATATTTCTTATGCATTATATTTCTTATGCAGTATATATTAATAATGTTAATATCACAGTTTTAAGTTTTTATTTATTTTTAAGTTTTTATGTACAGACATTTTTATAAAATTTAAAATAAAAAGAACAAAATACACATTACAAATTTAAAGCAAAAACACGGCGTCTAAAAGATTGTCCTGTGGCATTGTACCCAAGACGCTGGCACTATTGCTCCTCTACTAGACTCAGCCTTTGGGCTAAATAAGTGCCACCTCTTGGGTCACCAGAAGTGTGGACCAGTTTCTTAGAAATATATTTTATGATTATTTTTTTATCGGACGACCATGGATCCAATGTTTCAAAACCCAGCCGCGCAAATTCATATTCGTTGGATAAAAGTGAATATTTGCGGCGCTTGAGTATTTGAGCAGCTTCAGCGGCTGCACTGGCTTTACGAGACGTATTCTTGATATGAGATACTGACAGCGTATCTACGCAAGTTGCATCCCACACAAGAACACGTCCCATCGACCATGGCACTAATGTCGCTCTATTGGGCTCTTGCCATTATCTCTGCATAGACCATTCGGTTCCAAAATAGCAGGAATCGATGCTATGGCAAAAACCCAACGAAGTACGTCATTAAGAGATTCATGGCGATATGTACGGCCAGCGCTTATGCGGCAGCTAAGTCCACTGCGTGCGAAATGATTCACCTGGGTACCACAGGTACATGTGTGAGGCTCTGTTTTAAGTTATTTAATTAAATTTTCAAATGTCCCAGAAACTCACTAACGCTGAACGAACGGGATCCTTATAAAAACAAATTCTAAAAGCCTAAAAAAATATTTCACTCTAAAATTCGTTAAAAAGTTCATTTACCTCTACCGTTTGAATTGTTAAATAAAAACAAAAAGTTTTTGAAGCCTTACTTAAACCGACCCCCTAAAACTTCCAATGTCATTATGAATTATGAAATACATCGATGGCAGTGACGATATATAAACAACTTTATTGTAAACAATATTATTTCAAAAATAAATATTAACGTGTTGTAATTTAAGTTTTTCAATGGTTCGCTTTTTGCGTTCCATATTCAAACGTACTAACTTCAATTGCATGATTGAAAAACAAGTTACAGTATGTCATATAGAAAAAAATACTATGTTCATAAACTATGCATAAAAATGAAATTTTAACTAAATTTAAATTTATAAATATTTCTATTATTTATGCACGATTAAACATATGTAAAAATAATTTAAAAGATAAATGCTTCTTGCTGCTTACTTCCAAATATTCTTAGTCGATTAGAATGAACTTATATAACAACCTGCTTATTACAGCCTGCTACGATATATTATATGACGAAATAAGCTTTTATGATAAATTGTTTGTTATCTCTTACTTCAATGAAGAATAATTTCGTATTGTTTTGACATGATTTTAATAAACTAAAACTGAATCAAAATTCAATTACTTGATCGATTAATCGAAGTTCGTCAGAAGCACTCAATACATAATTATACCATCTTATTATACTTATAGGAAAACATTTACACAAGTAAACAATCTAACTTAGAAAAGCGTGTTTCCACGCATCCAATTAATTCCAAGTAGTTTCAGTGTTCCGTAGTATGCAAATCGGAAACAATAACCAAACGGCAAATGGTGTACCGACCAGGAGACCTACTTAAAGTTTCTGCTTTTCAATTTCCTTCTATTTTCAACTTATAATGACACTTAATATAAATACTAACAAATTTTCACTCATTGTTGCACTATTCATTATATAAAGTATTAGTTTATCTCCAATGTCCAATTTTTTTTTATTAGTATTATCTATTAACGCGCTTTGGGGTAAGATCAAATCGTATACCGCGACGGCAAACGGTAATCGGCCCTTGTGTGCGCATGGCGAGCATGCTATATAAGTATATAGTATGCTATATATTATTACAATAATAAGAAAAATATATTTCATTAACGAAACTCTAGTTTTATTTATATTACTCTAAATTTATTGTTTATGTTTAATTATAAATCATTTTAACGACCATAATATTGATGTTACATCAGTCAGGCGCCCGGTGATGGCCACTTATTATTACAACGCTCATAATTCTAATACGTAAGTATTAACAATAACTAATTGTTATTGTTAATACTTACGTATTTAACAATATATATTAACAATAACTAGCTGTTACTGCAATTAGTTATTGTTAATACTTACGTATTAACAATAACTAATTGCAGTAACAGCCTATGAATGTCCTACCGCTGGGTTTAGGCCTCCTCTCCCTTTTTGAGGAGAAAGTATGGAGCTTATTCCACCACGCTGCTCCAATGCGGGTTGGTGGAATTCACATGTGGTAAAATTTCAGTGAAATTAGACACATGCAGGTTTCCTCAAGATGTTTTCCTTCACCGTCAAGCACGAGATGAATAATAATCACAAATCAAGCACATGAAATTTAAGTAGTGCTTGCTCGGGTTTGAACCCACGATAATCGGTTAAGATTCACGCGTTCTTACCACTGAGCCATCTCGGTGTCTACTATCTATAATAATTTATTAATTATTCAAAATTTCAATTGAATCGGATAATTAGTAGTAAAGTATAGTACATGAAACATTAATATTTGTAGGTTTTTAGGTTATTGTAATATTTACACATTTTAATTAACTTAAATATTTGATGTGTAATTGTTAGTTAACAAAAAACTTTTTCACATATTGGCGTAATAAGTAATACCTCCAAAAATTAATATCGTATATTAAAACGCTTATTTACATATTATTATTATGTAGTACGAATGTTGAATTAGAACAAAATTATTCATAGACTAGTCTATATAAATAGTTATTACAGTATATTAATAAGATCAGGATCAGTATTTTCTTAAAGACGAAATAGCAATTAAATCTTTAAGTTCAGTATTTATTATAAAAGGAGAATAATTAAAATCATTTTATTCGAAAGGTACTGGAAGTTGTGCACAAATTAATTAATTTAATTTCATCCCAAAATCATCGCTAGATCATTATATTTACCTTATATTTAATATAAGTGTAGTCACGATACAACAACATACGTGACATTTTTTATCAGAAAATTCTCGAAACATTCTCGTCTTTTATTTCCGGTTTCCGATACTTGTTCGACGACAACATCCGCAATACTAAGGTGCTATAACAAGATTTAAAATGTTAAAATTGATCAAATCTATTATTTTTATTATTATTATTAAAAAATCTAAAATCCCTGTCATATCTCAGCCAAGGACATTCATCTACAAGGGTGCGAAAGTGGAATAGGATATGTACTATCAATTTGGTAACCCGAGTATGCGACCCACCCGGCTAGAAATTAAGAACGAGGTCTACCCCATACTGACAGCCAATATCGTAACTCCGAGCTGCTACGTCGAATTTCTTGACAAAAAAAACACGTTTGACTTTTTTACAAGCCTCATCCAGGAGTATACATACACTGTATAAGTTAGTCACTAGACCGGAAGCTGTAAAAGCAACTGTTAAGAACAGCAGAATAATAAAAATAAAGAACGAACGAATACAGCCTGATCTCATTAGTTAGTACTACTTCATTACCTTAATTTATTTAAAAGGATAAAATATTTTCCCACACTTCTTTTAGGAACATGGGATCCCAGTGACTTCAGTGTGGAGGATTTAGTGCGAGCAGGAATGGCGATAACGGAGATCGGTATACGGCAACCAAAGATTCAGGTCCTCGGTGGAACAGTCATCGTTGATATGGAAGGATTGACACTGCGACACGTGGCGACTCTAACGCCAACCATAGCCTACCAGATCGTGTCCTTGATGGGGGTATGCTAAAATAATTATCACATTAATTATATACAAATACATATATAACTCACCTATAAAGGAGTGCATTTTTATCTATATTTTTATCATTGTAATATTTAAGTAATTTTTTTTCTATCTATTTAAATAAATATATTTTTTTTTTCATCGCTAAATTTGGTAAATTGGTAGGCATTCTCCATTGATGCGCTCCACAAGCGCACCGCGCTCCCGCTACTGCTCAAGTCCATTCTACTACGAAGGATTCATTGACGCTTATGGAATGTGCAATGTTTCATGATACGTGGCACCCCCTCCTCGAGCGCAGTTTGTTTGTGGGCACATCCATTAGAATAGCTACAGATGCAGGTGCGCGGAGATATTTGGTAGCGAGCCTTTACTTATAAGTACTATTTTTTCAGATGTCATGTCCAGCACGACTAAGGAGCTGCCACATCATTAATTACTCCTGGATACTAAACACATTCTTCTATTTATTCAAGAAGTTCATACCGCAGCAGGCATGGGACAAAATTTTCTTCCACGGTAGTGATTTGAAGTCACTCCATCAGCAGTTAGACCCTGCTTGCCTCCCAGCGAGGTACGGTGGCACGTGTCGAAACCATGTCTCCATTGGTAAATGGTTACAGAAGATTAAAAAATATCGTGATGAACAGTTTGATAAAGAAATGAAGGCTTTAGGTTATGTCATTAAGGAATAAAGTGTGGTTACACAAAGTTCCTTTGAAAAAATAAATGTGATAATACAATTTTAAGAATACTGTGTGCGTCATGATGTTATTAGAAAAATATTACGTATCTTTTATGTTAAGGTATAATAAGACTAAGCTGTGATTGTATTTAAGTGATTTTTACAAGCAGTTAATCCTAATCGATATAATATTACGGAATGGTTTTTAGTAGTGACAAATTTTGAGACATATAGTTTTAATTATTTTAATAAATGGAATAAATTATTTTTGTACTTTATCTGGTTTTTTGCATCACGGATCATATCTTCTATAATCATTTTTATACATCTACATCTTATCCCATATTTTATTCTAAGATAAAATTATTTAATTAGATTGAAGATAGAATAACTATCGCTAATTGCTATCCAGGAAATACAACGTTTGTGACTTATGTGATAGTAAGCGGTCACTTTTGCTCAGACATTGACGTTATATCGACACGATCCTCCGACCTGTGCCGAGAACGGTCGTCGCATTGGTTTTAGTGGGTAATAATCCCGCTTAAAATGAGGCGGGTACTTTTCTGTTTTAATATTATTACATAAATTGAAACTAGATATAAAGCAATGGGACTCATGTTTTTCCTTTTTCCAAGTTTTTTAGTTTTCATTCATAATTTTAACTTTGATTTTCTGTCATTCTAAGCAGACATAAACGTGACATGACATCACACATAAGGCATAATGATATAACATCACCTTTGATATGAAAAAAATAAAAATAGACAGTTGTCATTTAATATGCCTTAATTAATATTATATTAATTTTATATTGCCTTTTGCGCCATCTTAAACTTTGAGCTGTCTGCGTTTCAAATTTTCAATACGTTAACTTTATAGACTGGTATGAAACAATATTTGAAATCCTTCGATGACGTGTACACATACAGGGATCCACCTTGATTTGTAATCTTTAAATATTATGCCGAGATGATAGTTGATAAAAAAATAAAAGCGTTAAACATTAACGATATATAGTGACATTGTTAATTTATTCATGCGACATTGTAAATTTTTTTATGTTTATTAATTATTTCTAATGCAAGTTGGGCAGAGACCACTATCTTTCGGAGGAGACGACGTCGGCGTCGTCTCAGCCCTCACAGCCCCGACGCCCAGGGCTTAAAAGATGGGGCGTAACCCTGGGGCCGTTGATGCGTGAGGTGGGGGCCTCGCGTGTCTTATTTTAGACGGCCCTGAGGAGTACGGCAGCCGGGAAGGCCTCGCACTGCCTTACGCACTAGCAAGGAGCCACGAGCGGAGCAAAGCACGGGAGAGGCCGCGGATGCGTTATATCAACACGATCCCGAAGCCTCTCCGATCCGTGCCGAGGACGGCCATCGCAGTGGTTTTAGTGGGTAAGAATCCCACATAACCCAGTTCCCTCCCCCCATGGGAGCTAGGTACCTTTCTGAAGGTTTCCACTGCGTGAAAAAAAAAGATCACTACCTTATTCAACTGTTAATGTGACGTCAGAACATATTATTTAAATTTTATTTTATTTCTCCTAAATTCGCATTAAAAAAATTACAAATATTTATCCAATCTCAGGATAGGAAAATAAAGAAACGGTATTTTTTTATTTTAGCACTGAAATGTTGTCAATTAGATTTATCGTTCCACCTCTTTAACACAAGCAAAAAATATTTTATTCTCACCTCTCTGTCTTAAAAAGTAGATTTATATTTTCGGTTAATTTAACAATAAATGGCCTTAATTGTAACCGTTGCTTAGCGACTGTTTAGTTAAACACTGATTTCTCTCTTTCTGTCATTATTTATTTGACATTCGAAAGAAAAAGACAGCATTGTTTGAGGCCGCAAGTGTATAAAGTGATTTTCTGTCATCATATTTCTTAAAGTCAATTCTAAATAACAGAAAAATAAAAACAGCCCTGTGTTACTTCTAAAATAATTCGGCGAGTATCACGTCTTTATTACACCATTAACCACCCGTTCGCTTTTACATATAACCAAGCTAACGCGAACTCTACGGCACCATGAATCGACTCTATGAGTATAAGCATAAAACATTTTTTTTCAGAATGGTAAGGTCTGGGTAAAATGGTAATAAATGCAATACGTCGATCGTGAGCCCGCAAAGTTATGATGTTTCGAACGTACACTTTGCTTAATACTTTCCTTAGGGCAAGTATAATGCTTCAGAGAAATATGATCTTAAATATATGCTGTTAAAGTGTATATTAGTGTGAGATATAAGTTTGTAAAGAAAAAAAAAGCTTCGTCGCTCGCTGTAGTTCAATTAACGGTTTGGTGTTTTGGCCTCGCATTAGCCTCCTTTTTTATCATTGTGATAAAATTGTATTTTTTAAAGCTTTTAATCTGTAGAAATCAGTATGTTTTTTCTATACGCAAGCAATACATAACGTTTTTTATTCATAAAAATAAAAATTAGGCCGGCTTGCTTCTAGTTTTATTTTGTAATGGCTTTATTTATTTGAAGTCAAAAACCAAAACATGAGATATAAAATTTTAAATTATTCATCTTCTAAGATCATGCAGACTAAATGACCTTGGGCTTTCAAATTTCTCATAATTTTTTGTTTCTAATTATTTGGGAAAAAATACACCGTTATGTAACATCGATATTAATAATAAATTCTAATACATGAACTAATTAAGTGTTCTCACTCGCATCTCTTTTCGGTCTTACTGATGCCACCCATTGGATTTTGAGAGTATAGCGTGCGCATATGGCTGCACTACACCTTTAATGTAAACCAATTCATTATTCAAATTCAAAATTTGTTTCACTATAAATGGTTCCACAATAACAGGTGTATTAGTTTGTACTAAGTTTATTTTATATGGAGGTGGTTTATTTTTGCAGTTGGCTAATCTCCTTTGAGATTTGATGCCTCGGATGAAATCGCCCAGGTGGTTGTCAATCTACAATTTGGTATTTGTGTTTTTTGAGTGAGTTATAACAGCACAATGGATATAAAATATTATTTCACAAGATTGGTCGCACATTGGCAATGTAAGGAATGGTTAATATTTACTTAACATCCAGTAGGGGTAGTGCGTTTGCCCTTGCGCTTACCTATTTAATTTTGAAAAAATGTTCAGTAGCGTATGTTCCATATTATTTTTTTTCATTTCAAAATATGAACATGTAAAGTGTAAAGCGAATGTCATATTACTAGAACAGTTAGGTATAATGTACAGTGACAAGTGTAGGCGAAGGATAATGATATCCTCCTCGTGAAAACGTCACATTCTTCGCTAATAGACTGACGTATAGCGGGCTGTCGCAGATAGTGATACAGATTTCGTACGTTCCTCACACAAAGAAACATATATTAACAATTGCTAGATCTTTCAAGACTTTTAGACATTCAACGAATCATTTATTATTTGAAATAAAATAATAAAGACCTAATAAATTAGTTTATTTTTACTTTTTGTTTTAGTTTGATACATTGTATTTTTCAAACATAACTAAATAATTTTACTTGTGAAAAATAAAACTAATGAAATCATCAAATTTTTATATACAAACTTACTGTCATTATAATTATAAATGGATGATATTACTACAAAATAAATGCAATAACTCATGAACGTAACTCACCTAAGTTACTGAGGAAACGCATTCAATTCGTTTTAATCGTTTGCAGCGTATTTAATACGCTCAATACAAGTAAAACTGAACGTTACATATAAAAAGGTTGCACAAAAATTTGAACTTATGGATTTTATTCAAGTATAAAATATAGCTATATGAACTTGTAATCTATATTAAAAAATAGTTTGTCCCGGCTAACAATCTATCAATGTCAGCCATAAAATCTATAAGTCTATAAAGCTGAAATTTGGAACGTAGGATTTTTTATTTTGTTTTATATGCATCAGCTTAGAAAGGATTTTCGAAAATAGAATCATACCCGTATGAAGGTAGTTTCTTTATTATAATGTTATTTTCATAAATTTAGGTACCGTTGGATATGATTACACGTGTATGTTAAATGGTAGATTATTATCGTCCTATAAAGCATCTTAATTAAAGACATGTTCCGATACCAGATTAGGGGAACTTAATATTTAATATGGAGTGGATTATTCATACACGTATAGCGATGAATATTCTGCTAAGCTCGCGAATTATGTCAATCAAAATATACTTTATTGAAGTAGGCTTTTACATCGTCGTCTTATGAGATTTAATTAAATTTAAATTTACCAGCAGAAGTATCAGCAAGAAATTCACTAGTTACTCCTTAATACATGCTATAATCTGCCAATAACAAAATCTATAATTTATGTAAATATGATATACATATCTCTTTAACTCCTATCCTATATCCTATAAGGATATATATATATATATATTATAAACAATTTAATATTTATTATTCAGATGAATAATTATTAGATTTTAGGGATTATTAGATAATAATTACACAATTTACATATTCATTTTAAATGAATACTTATTAGACATAGTTTGATATTCAAATGATAGCCATGGTATACGACAATGGTACATATACAATACAATTTTACATTAGATACCTCATTTAGGGAATTATTATTAACCTATTAGTTATGCGGAAACAGATGAACAAACATACATAAGGGCTGAAATATATATACCGTCCTTTCGGCTTTGCCGTAGTCGGGTAAAAAGTAACATGTTTAATTGGATATTCATTTAGTCAATAAATTTCGTATAGGCATTAGTCCTATTTTTCTAATGGAGTACGCTGTAATTAATTCGCGATCAAAGGGAAGCCGAACGAATGAAAAAAAAAAACATATTATTTTAGAATGTTTTTCGTTTCGAACCCAAACTCCAATCAACATAAAATACTCTTACAAGGTTTGTTTTTCTAGTACATCGCATCTACTGTACTGTTTTCAATTTTCTGTGTTTATTTTAATTTTTCATATATTTCATCGGCCTTTTCTTTTAAGGAATAATGTAGACAAAATATATTATTATTTTAATCATTAGTTATTACTAAGGTCAGGAGTCTCACTTTTGTTTTTATTTAAAAATAATCTTAAAAAACCACTTAACTAAGATATTCTGTTGGGATTAAATACATATTTTATAAAGTTGGCCACTTTTTTACTTCTAATTTTACCGAATTTAATCGCATGGAGACGCGCTATATAGATACAGATTTATGTTTTATTGAGAAAACTTCCATCCCAATCCAATCTCATAAGTGGTAGTGGTGACAGCTTAGAAAGCGATCGCAGTGCATGAACATTCGATGGATCAATAAATCGTACAGTAACACTAACAGTCTGTGAATGCCCCACAGCTGGGCTAAGGCCTCTTATCCCTTTTTGAGAAGAAGCTTATTCCACCACGCTGCTCTATTGTGGGGGTTAGGTTAAGAAAGTACGTCACGGTAGCATGCGAAAGCGATCCCGTGGCGCTCCTCATTAAGACGGAAAGGGCACTGCTGGTTTTTTAGTAGGTATTCCGATGTTCGAGGCACACTCGTTGCCTTGGACACCGGCGAGATCCCACATACCCCCCCCCCCACTGTTCGCGTGGGGGAAAAGCGTAACGCGTTTTTCCAGCGTTAAAAAAAATTTAAAAAAAAAGATTAGGAACGTGCAATAAATATTATTCAACCAGAAATATAATCATTAATATAAATATATATTAATGGAAATTTTAATCTTAACCATAATTCATAATAGTAACAGAATTAACCCCATGTCTGTAATTAGAATAATGCTGGAATATATTAGAACGTCGCAAGCAGCTGCTGTGAGCCTGTGGTTCGTTTCAGCATCGCTTAATCACATGCGGTTAACTACATGTGGTTTTATCTATACTATATTCGAGAGATGAATGCCGCTGTGGCCGAAATCGGTCTGGAGGACATAATTATTATTATTCAAGAACTGATGACGCATGTGGCCATTTCTAGATCAATAGCTATTAAGAATTTAACTATAATTAATAAAGTATTTCGTTTGTTTCAAATTGGTAGTAAGATTTTCAAGCCTCTAACGAGGTCATTCTCTAGAGGATTAGCCAACTGCATAGGATATTTTACGTTGAACTATATATTCCTTCAATCTCGTAATCCGATCGGATTACAAAATCTGACACAACGGCTTTTACGTGGTTTTCGAAGTATTGACTACTGAGTCTGCTACTGACAATTTGTAGACAGAGAACTCAATAACTTTATTGATCTGACCCGATAATTGAACCCACATAAATCAGCACGGCATATAATACAACATTCTGTACGGGAGAACAGCCTTGGCAAACGTAGCGTAGGACACCCTCCAGCTAGGTGGTGACGATATCGGTAAAGTAGCTGGTAGCGGATGGAAATTGAGAGCTAAACATCGACCCAGTGGCGTGCCATTGGAGAGCCCTCTGTCCAGCAGTGGACGACAAAGAGTTGATGATGATGATGACGATATCAGCACCCATATAAATGAGTCACTAGAACTAGCCAAAATAACTTATTAAAATTATATTTATACCTTTTAACATTTTACTCGAAAAGTAATTGTTTTATTAGATCAACTTCAACTCTTAGCATTTCTACTAATTATGCACCAGCTTATGAAAAATAAATTATTAAAAAAGTGAAAACACTTATACTGAAATAATTGGCAATTTCTGTGCTCGCAACTGTTTGCATCAGAGAGTTTTCACAAAAGCGCGTGTTGACAACACAAAATTTTCTTTATGTGGAGACGCAAGTGTAGAATGGTAACTCAAACATTTATTTCACTCAACATTACCTGTGAAAGAAATATTCAGCGTTAAAAATACCTCACATATTTTACTTCGACTTTTATAGTTGTACCATTCACATATTATTGACTAGCTAACCAGAAAGAAAGGCTTCGCACAGAAAGATAAGGGAATTACTCCGTACTGTTCACAGGGGGTGAATTAAAAGTAATGAGATATAAACCTTATCAGAGTTGAGCCAAGTGATATATCATATATTGTAATATATATAATATTAAGCTACGGGACCAATTTTCAAAATATAAAAAGGCAATTTTTTTTATAGTACATACTAAACCTTCTAGATTTAATCGTATATTGGAAGATAGCGAACAAATGACGAGAAAATCTTGTTTATTTAATGACTATGAAAAATTAATTTCGAAGCAAAAAATTACCTTACAATAGATATCAAGAATATTCATTGATATATACTGTAAAAGCAAAAAATATAAATATGGGTAAATGTTTCACTTCAATGCTTTTGTAGTAGGAAAGTTGGTTGCATATACATAAAGCAAAATATCGTCCATTGTTCTTGTTATGAAGGACTCCTCACGACTTAATGCCGAACACAAGATGAATTACAAACACTAATTAAGCATATCAAAACTCCGTTATGCTTGTCTAGATTTTAACCGTGTGTTAAGTTACCCTTCCGTTAACATACACGTGCACTATCCACTTGGGCCAATTCCGCCATATAAACAACCATTAATCAAATACTGACAGTCTTATTAAGTATTTCATATCACGGTGCCAGTAGTGCCTCTGACGTCATCGCTGCATATAACATCAATATATTAGCATATATAACTACATATATAGAATTAAAAAAAATTACAAAACATACAATTTTGATATCGTTAAACAACCCAGCTATTGTAGTGTGTGTAATTTTTATTTATATTTTGCTGTAGCTAAACTAATTTTTTTTTTTGAGATACAGATGTAGGTGGATAGGCCAAACTAAAAAAATATTTTTTATAAGTGATTCGTGCCTCCTGCTGCTATCACAAACTGTTATACTAATTGTCGCAGGTTCAGTCCTAGTGATTCCTACAGTAGAAAGTATATGAGGCCCTCCTCTGAGGGCTAGTCTCCGTCTCCTCAAATGGAGAGGACGACTATTACTTGGTAAAGGCTGTCTGGGTAGATGCTTATTATTTATTTTGCCCTATACAGCAATACCGGTTTGAAGGATAAGTACTTACAAAAGCACAAGAGGTCTTAGTTTCCAAATTTTCCAGCGTATTGACGGTGTCAAGAATATAATAATAAAAATATTTTGTAAAATATAAATTAACTGTGGCTCACTCGTCTCATACTTACTCGTATATAAAATTATAGACATGTAATGTACATACTAATTACAAGAACATTTAACTAACGATTGCCTCATTATAGTCTAAGTTTAAGGCGTTTGAAACTGCAAAGCTCAGCTATTTATATAATAATCTTATGAACTAAAACCTTTTCCACAACACGCTGCACCTTTAGTATAAGTTTTATGAATATTAGTTTAGAAGTGTCCTATAGGTTTTGAAAATACATTTCTTCATGTATTACTATATATATACTAAAAGAGTATATAATACTGTTTTGATGGGAATAACGAAACATTGAAATCAGTTATAGTCAAATGTTAATGGGTCAAGGGTTTCAAGTATAAAGAAACAAAATGAATAAATAAAAGGTGTGCAAGCTCATCACGTTGACTGCGAGTAACTGCAGCGTTGAATGTCTCAAGCGGCAGTCGTTTGAATGAATGAGTCCAGTGGATGATATACAGCTGAAAAACTAATACTTAATAAACATAAATTTTATGGTATTTCTATACAAACTTAGTTTTAAATATAGAGATTTAAATTTAAAAAAAACTTTTTATTATAGAATTTTTTGTTTATACTATTTAATAGATAAAAAGTCATTTTATTAATTTAGGTTAAACGTTGACACTTGAAATGCTTCATTAGTAGATTTATATATCATGTCCTGATCAAGAAATGTGAAAAAAATTTCATCAACTAGCATATGATACATTTTACCATTCTTTTAAGAGATAGATAACTGCACATATAAATACTTTGTACACGCTGTAACGAAAATTAGTTCAGAGGTAGTTTAAATGACTTTACAGCGATATTTAATGAACGCATTAATAATAATTACTCATTGTACTGCAACACTCAGGGAAGCACGAAGGACGCCACTTTACGTCAACTTGCGCTAAATGATTGAAGCGTACTATTACATACACCGAGGTCAAGAATTGCAGATATTATGCTCGTATTAAACTAACAACACGAAATTACTTTAATTTCTTTGACGGTTAAACGAATTAAAAAATAAAAGATATAATTCTCCATAAAAACCTTAACATCTAAGATATCATTACATTTTGTAATAAAAAATATAACAAATGATTACGCATTCTTCTTCAAAACATTTTATAGGTCAGTTTCCATAAAATAACGTTTATTTAATTACTCACATTATATAATTTACATGCATTTTAGACATTTCGTAATAATACTACTATAATTATAATAAACACATATGAACGAGATAATTATACGATTTTACTAAATGAAGATTGTTAGTTGCAACCGCAGAGCTACAGGTCTCGTCTCCCGCCCCAGTCCGTCGCGAGCTACGCCGTAGCGCGCGTGTTGCTACGAACCTCCTCCCTAAACACGCTACGATTAAATATTTCAACTTTTCAGTTTAGATTTAATTGCTGAAGTAGAAAAATGTTAGCTTAAATTGTTAAATAATAATAAGTGATTGCAGTTTATAGTTTTAATTCCATCGAGTTTTATCCATCCAACTTAGACGTTTTCGAAGGTATGAAATTTTAAATTATTGTTTGCATGATAAAAATGTATGCTTTACTATTATCTTATATGTGTAATAGTCTATTTTCCTACTCAAATCCTAAGCATAAATTACTTATATATATATAAAGAAAGTGTGTACATGTCAAAAAAAAAAAAATGTTTCTTTTGAATCTTTACAGTATTTATTATTCCTACATAATGATATTATGATTTCGAAAATGTCTCTGTTACTTCTCCGGATTTTATGCTACTTTTTAAATTATACTTTATCCTGGACAATGCACGAGAGCGGGTAGAACTTGTACTATATATTAAATATATTTAATTTAAGTAAATTTTCATAATACAGTGTCGAAATATTTTTAGTGATAACTCATCATATATTACAAATATAGAGATACAATCCAAATATTTGTTTTCTAAAAAGGTAGACAAGACTGTACCAGACAATTTTTACCTATTGTCATTGATGTTCTTTAAGGTTCTGATCCACGAGCGAGTCATAAACTTGTGATAAAGATTACGGCGGTTTTAGTCGCTGCTTATCGTTCGCGATAGATTTTTTATTTAAGTATTTTGTTGAAATAACTTGAACAATAACAAGCGCACAACAACCCTGGATCTTAGATCCTTGCTTTATCGCCTACACACGGTAAATCTCACATCGCTTAGGATAATTGCATTAACGATTTTCTGTCAACTGTGAGCAATATTCATATCGAAACTGTCATATTTATAATGATAAAAACGCAAGGAAAGAACGCAAAAGAGAAAAAGCGTATATTAGTAACATGTATACGCACTAAATATGAGGGCAGTGCTTGCATATACTTGTTTGTAAATATTAATTTATATTACAATATTAATTACGGTTATAATTCAACTCGTGCACGGCGGTGACGGAAAACATAGCGAAGAAACGAATAAAATCTGACACGTGTTTATCACCTGCATTAAATCAGCAGGGTGGAAAAAGCTCTAAGCCTTCTTCTTAAAAAATAGAGAGGTCTTAGACCAATGGGAGGTTTTCGTTATATTTGTAAATAATTGTCTTAGGATTATTCCGTTGTTATAATAAGGATAACTATTAATACAGTTATATATATTATTGACTAGATTATTTTAAATACATCATAAACAATTAATCAGTATATTTATATCACAGATATTACTTATATGACAATATATAGTTTTTTCATTTCAAACATTCCTTGACTATCTCTTACTATAATATTAAACGTGTGGTATCATATTGTACGCGGATCCTCTCTTCAATATCAAAGCCATGTGTTTCGTTCACGGCATTGATCCAGATAATCGCATTTCAGAGAACTAATATATCTATACTTATATTATAAAGAGAAAAGATTTGACTTTTTGTATATTTGTTTTTTTTTATGGACACAAAATCTACCTAACCCATTTCAAAATTTCTTCAACCTATAGAAAGCTACGGGCAACAAGGCTCCAGGAGATGACGGAATTACCTCAGAGCTTCTCAAAGCAGGAGGCACACCAGTTCTGAGAGAGCTGACTAACATCTTTAATTCCGTCCTCCACAATGGTATAACACCGAAGACATGGAGCAGAAGTGTGGTGGTGCTGTTTTTCAAGAGGGGCGATAAAGCTCTTCTGAAAAACTACCGCCCCATTTCACTTTTAAGTCATGTTTACAAATTGTTTTCGAGGGTAATCACGAATCGTCTTGCCCGACAATTCGATGACTTCCAACCCGTGGAACAGGCTGGGTTTCGAAAAGGCTTCAGTACCTTAGATCACATACACACACTTAGGCAAATAATACAGAAGACCGAGGAATATAATCAGCCTCTGTGCCTAGCGTTTGTGGACTACGAAAAAGCCTTCGATACCATCGAGACCTGGGCTGTTCTGGAATCTATGCAGAGATGCGATATTGACTGTCGGTATGTCCAGGCGGTGAAGTGTTTGTACGAAGCCGCAACCATGACCGTCCAAGTACAAGATCAGACCACAAGACCAATCCAATTGCATCGCGAGGTAAGACAGGGAGATGTAATCTCACCGAAACTCTTTACCAATGCATTGGAGGACGTCTTCAAGACGCTCGATTGGAACGGACGCGGCATTAATATAAATGGCCAACACATTACACATCTGCGATTTGCCGACGACATTGTCATAATGGCGGAGACTCTGCAGGATTTGAAAGAGATGCTAAACAGCCTGAAATGACCTATGACCCTAAATTTAGGGTCGCTCAGCGAGCAATGGAACGCGCGATGCTTGGGGTTTCTCTGGCAGATAAAATCCGAAATGAGGACATTCGTCAGAGAACTAAAGTGACCGACATCGCGCGTAGAATTAGCTCGCTGAAGTGGAAGTGGGCTAGTCATGTCTCCAGGCGCATTGATGGCCGATGGAGCCGACACGTGTTAGAGTGGAGACCACGCTTAGGCAAACGTAGTGTAGGACGCCCTGCGACAAGATGGGCCGATGATTTAAAAAAGGTGGCAGGTTCGGGATAGACGCGGACTGCCCAAGATCGGGATGGTTGGCGTTCTATGGGGGAGGCTTTTGTCCAGCAGTGGACGGTAAAAGGCTGAAAAAAAAAATTAAAAGCTATATTATCAGCAAGTAACATGAGTATATCTTATTTTCAAAAACATAACAAAAGTAATTATTCGAGTAAAAAAGGTAATTGTTTAATAAACGAAGTAGGAGGTAGCGCTAGTTATAATTTTATGTTGTGTGGCGGGTGATTAAACTAAGGCTGCATGTTCTTCTTTCGAATATCAAAACAATAATGACAGGAAGAGATAAATCTATATTTAAATAAACAGCCGCTAAGCAAAGTTCAAAATTAGACTCTCATTCTATTATCATTGATTCGACATTTGAAAGAAGAATCAACATTGTGGGAAAAGCTTTTAAATTTACGCCATTCGATATGTTCATTATTGTTTCAGGTGTGTCGCTAACAAAGAAAGTTATTAATTCATTTTCTATGTATAGATAATTGTAATGTATATCATTACTATTTAAAATTAAGTATAAGTTAATTACCACACTTTTTTATGATATAATATGTGATATAATTAGATCATAATACCACAAGATGGTTATTGGTCACCAATACCGATATATATTGGCGTCGTAAGAAATATTGACCATTATTTGTAACTAATATGTTATGCCTAAAGTTTTACTGGCTCACTGAACCGGAACACAACAATACTAATCGTAAGTTTTTTTTTTTTTTTATATCGCCGGGAGGGCAAATGACTCTACTCCACCTGATGGTAAGTGGTAGTAGAGTCCAAACGCGACGACGGCCAGTACAGACGTGAAAAACGTTCTGCACTAGCCGCCTTCGCCTTGCCGGCCCGCAAGATGCCTCTTCACGCCTCGTTTGAAGGAACCCGGGTTGTAAGAGGAGGGGAACACGTGAGCTGGTAAGGAATTCCATTTTTTGGAAGTGCGACAAAGAAAGGAGTTGCCAAATTTCTTTAGTTCGCGATGGAATTGATGTCACAGTTAGGCGGTGACATCGAGAACCAGCTATTTGACGGTAAAACTTATGATGATGCAGATTCCTAAAAAATTCTAAGTGACGAGGTTTTTGTCCCGGACCAATAAAATGGAATCGTGCCGTTCCATAAAAAATCGCTTCGATTTTTTTGTAAATATTTGCAAATTTTTCTGTACGTACATACATTAGACCAAAATTATGTAAAATATAGCTGAACAGATACCTTAATATGAGTGTAGCTACAATGTAATTTAGATTTTGTATAATTTTTCTTGTCTACCTTTTACGTTTCTTTTTAATAAAATTCTTTTTGATTTCTCGGGTGTGCTGGAAGAAATCTCCCCAAGGCAAAAGTTATTATAAAAAACATTAACATGAGTGAAAATAATGATCAGTAATTATTAATGTTGTTTATTAAATTTAGACTAACTAACATTTACCCGGGGGAACGAAGACCAAACGGTACATTTAAAAATAATTAACCCGACTTTATAGACTGTCCTAGTTTTGTCTACACTAAAAGTGATAACATGTTACCTACCCGCGAACGACAGGTGTGAATTTCTTCAAAGTTTGGAATTGTTAACAAATTGTTTTCAACATAAAATAATTAGATAGGCTTTCAGAGAACCCTTTTAAGGAACAATCTTGAGAATGACGTAACTATTACGTTAAGGGTATTAAATTGCTATCTGTTTCTTGTGGCTTCGCCCACCGGGATTTAGCTTTGGGTAGTTGGTTGGTTATAGTCGGTTTTAAGACTTCATAGATTATTAAATATGGCAACTCAATTAAATAAGTTTTCTTTAGTGTATATATTTTTATAAACAAAATCTGATAAGCAGAATTGATAGCAAAGTTGGATTCAGACCTGTAAAAGTAATGTTATGGACTCTCGCTCAGGCTTTAAGCATTCCCGCAGTACGGTACGACCTCCTCGGTAGTTATTTTACGACCAAACAACAATACTTTATTCTGCAATGAACTCGTTAAATGTTGAATGCCAGTGAAGTTACAAGCGCAACGAACATTATATTTTTGATGCAGTGGTCGATGGCGCATTGATGATGGAAGACGTGCTTAACTCACGGTGCCAGTGGTTATGAGAGAACGTGACCACTTACCGTTAACGAGCTCATTTGCTCGTCGCTGTTGATAAAGTCAATTATTTACATATAATATAATAATAATTATTACTTTATGCTAGCCCCTCTTTGTGTGCAATTATAGGCACAAGGAACATACTATCTTATGAAAAAAAATATTAATCATCCTCTGCATCGCCGATGAACCACCAACCTCGGGAACTAAAGTGGCTTTCTTACACTTCAAAGCAGAACACAACAAGACTAAGTATTGTTGCTTGGTGGTAGAATATGTAATGAATGGGTGGTACCTACCCAGATGGACTTGTAAAAAGCCCATACCACCTAAACTATAGTAACCACCTAAACTATAGTAAACCTTAACCTAATTAAAACAATAAAAATATTATTTTAAATATTTGTCTTTAGTTAGGTAGTAAAAAAGTCAATTTAACAAAATCAACTTCACTGAACGAGGTTCAATTACCGCCTTTTTTAAGTAGCCGTATAATATTATGTTTCGCTAAGAATTGTTATTGCATTTACAATTCAATTTATTTTATATATCGCTAAAAAGCCGAGATGGCCTAGTGGCTAGAAATCGTGAATCTTAACCGATAATTGTGAGTTCAAATCCGGGCAAGCATCACTGAATTTTCAAGTACTTAATTTGCGTTTATAATTCATCTCGTGCTTGACGGTGAAGGAAGACATCGTGAGGAAACCTGCATGTGTCTAGTATCATTGAAATTATGCCACATGTGTATTCTACCAACCCGCATTGGAGCAGCGTGTTGGAATAAGCTCCAAACCTTCTCCTCAAAAGGGAGAGGAGGCCTTAGCCCAGCAGTGGGACATTAAAAGGCTGTTACTTTACTTTACTATATATCGCTGCAAAATGTCATTCAATAGCTTTGATTTCACATTGTATTCAAAATAAAGCGCTTCATGATATACATCGAATGAAACATTTGTTCGTTTGTTGTAGGTGTTGAAAAAGGTTGATTTAGAGAATGAGCGATTTTGGTTTAATCCAGTTATATAATCACATGTCAATTTTATCTTCGGTTAGATTGACTGTTAAAATTGCTATTGAGCAATAAGACTGCCATAATGGTGCCAGCTCAATAATGATAACGGACGTTGTAACACCGTTTTTATATTATTAGTTGTACAATAAAGTATATTTGTTATTATTATTTATCGTTTTGTTTTATCCCTTTTATATGAGATCGGCAGTGTTACAGTTTTTTTATATTATATATATATTGCCGGAACGGTAAATAGGCCATTTCCGCCTATAGACATTGGCGTTGTAAGAATTATTATTAATTCCTTACGCCATTAACACACCACCTTGAGAACTAAGATGTTTTGTGCCTGTTGTTGCTCTGGATTACTCCCCTGCAAACCGAAATAAACATTAAATAACGATATATTCAATAATTAGATAATATTCCACGAAACATTTTATTGATAAACCTTAACTAATACTCGTTTTCGGCCTACTTACCGATTAATTTTGAAAAATAACGACATACATAAGTTACTTTGTTATTTAATATATTAAATGTAATTAATCCACATAAAAAACTTCTTAAATACAAAAACTAACAAAGAAATCGTATTGATTGATAATAAAAGATGCATTACCTGTCTATTAAGGCGCTGAATCTTTATCGCTTCACAAAGCGTGTCTAATAATACTTCGAGGCAACTTCTCGGCTCCTTTGCTCACCAGGAAACTTTAATTAGTCATCGACTTGTTACTGAATATCGAAAGATGTTAATTATAATATTTTGCGAATATAAAAAGTAATTTTCCTACTTTTTAATCTTATGAAATTGTTAAAAAACAAAGTTAACATTTTATAATTATATGATAATGATTATTATTATAACTACGTAAAAAATGTATTGAAAAATACATATAACGTTATTAAATATATATTCTAATTATATTTATGTGAAATACCACAAACCGGCCAAATATTATTTCTCTGAAACGATATTATGTATAAACTAATACTTATATATACATCTGTAATAGATTCTAGGACACACCTAATATATGCAAATACATTGAAAAGCGGGTTTTATGGAAATCAATCAATCAATTGCCTACATAGCTCTTATGGTACTTGGACTTGGATGAGATGATACGCATTGGTAAAACAACACTTACCCAGATGATGAAAATGACATTTTTAATTCAGAATATCAGAATAGTTTTGATGAGTAAATAATAAATTACAACATAACATAAAAAAACGCCGACTTGTTTGACCATGCAAAGAGACGGCCGTAACTTGATACTATGACTCATATATAACAACCATATTTATATTTATTATTTTCCAATTTTTTATCAACGTTTAACAACTAAATTATTTCATTATGTAAGTTGTTAAACAATGAAATTGACTGTCCCACCGTTTATATAAAGATCGTTTACATGATACATGTACTTTATGATTCGTAAAAAACATATTGCGAAATAGTTGTTAAGCAACAAACGGTGCCCAAAAACGATTTCTTACAAACGACCTTCGATGAACGAAGTTTTGTAAAATAACCGGTAAGTGTATTTAAATATGAGAAAGGAGATAATAAATATCACATAAAGTACATCAATAAAATACGCATATCCTGATAATACATATATATTAATGTGAGATTATTTAAATTTTTTCAACATAAATGCAACATCAAATTAAAAACTATTAAGTAATCAATGAAATCTGTAACAACTACTTGTTTGATGTCAACTTGTTCGCGTAAATGTACATTGCAAACATTAACAATTGCATACGCGAATGCAGTATCGTTACTCGGAGAACGTCGCTGTTCAACATGCGCGTCATACCATATAACCCGCCATGCCATTAACTAGCGTCGACATACTCGTATATTATAGTATTCCTAGTGAAGGGTTAACAAGCGAGTGAACCATTAATATTGTTTTATTGCTTTCTACAGACATCCGGGGCGTTAAGCCGTCTACGATCTTGTTTATGACCCGTTATTACATACGCTGATGAATACATTTTATTTTGACAAAATATAAGGACAGAGATCACAAAGCGTTACAACGATTTTATTTTTTATAATATAGTTAGACAGATGGGGCATCTGATGTTAAGTGGCTAACACCGCTCATACACATTGACATCGTAGGAAATATTAACCATTCCTTACATCACTAGTGCACCACCAGCCTTCGGAAACTTGCCACCAGTCTTGGAAAGTACGAGTAAGGTGTTATGTCGATTGAGTCTTCCAACCGGAACTAAACAACACTGAGTATTGTAGTTCGGCGGCAAAACATCTCATGAGTGGTTTGTATCTACCAAGACGGGCCTTACCACCAAGTGAATTAAGCCCAATCTTATAGTCTCTAATAAACTCTAATAATAATTAAAGTAATATGTTATTCCAAGCCTTACGTCATAAATTATTTTTAAAATGGTCATTAAACGATAAATATTTCTAAAAAAATACTTATTTGTTAATAAAAATCGAAAACAAATGAAGATGTAAATTTTTCTTTTCGTTTGTTCTTACATTCCCACTTACAAAATTAAAGGTGAAACAATTATTAACTTACAAAATATATAAAGCTGTATGCTATAAGCCTCCTCTGTCTAAAAGCTGTACAATCACTCAGTTTTAAAGCTCCAACGTTTTAATTAATTCACAAACAAAAAATAAATAATCTCTTCTTATTTCTTATTTAGATTTGAATATTATACGAGTAACATACATTGTTTGATAATATAATTGTATAAATAATGTACTTCATTTAAACTATCAAATCTCCTGAGTATTATAGTTAGTTTAACTTCTTGCATGTTTTTTTTCTAGGCACCATCTCATTCGAAGTGACATGACTATAATTTTAATTGCAGTGTTCGTTTTATTTTCTTAGTGGGATTCTGGTTTAATTGTAAATAAACTTGGGAAATTTAAACGCCCATTATCTTCAATAAATAATAGAACATATCAGTTTATATGACTAACAATATGTATATCGTTCAATCAATCGACACACTTGTGTGTGTGCGATTATTTTAATTACGGCGACTACATAACAACCCTATGTCATATTATATACGATCATATATTTCTTATCCATATTTTTTTTGACTGCCTCGTTGGTCTAGTGGCTTGATGTAAGGCCACAGACCCGGAGGCCCTGGGTTCAATTCCTATGTCTGTCCAATGAAAAGCTATTGGGTTTTTCTATTAGAAAATTCTCAGTTGCAGCCCGGAGTCAAGAAGTTGGAAGCGTGTACACTCCCGTGCCTCGGAAAGCACGTAAAGCCGTTGGTCCTGCGCCTGAACTCTTTCCGGTCGTGTCGAATTGCCGTCCCATCGGATTATAAGAGTTAGGGAATAGAGAATGCACCTGTGTTTGCGCACACACTTGTGCATTATAAAATCTCCTGCGTAGTTGCTTAATCTCTCTTGAGATCGGCCGATTCTGTCTGGAGACATCAACATTCAATCGGTCTGGAGACCGATTTCGGCCATATAATTATAATAATGTCCTGGAGGACTATTATAATAATGTCCTCCAGGACATTATTATAATTATATTTAATAATAATAATGTCCTGGAGGACATAGCTGTTTACATAACAGTGACGTCCAAATCAACGTTATAAAACGCTCTCAATTAATGTTTTTAATTTTTGCATACAAATATGTGTTAATATATCACAATAATAATTAAGGTAACACTTTAACTTTGCTTTTTTAATAGGTAATTTGTATGTTTAGTTTAGAATTAGCAACAGAAATGAAAACTTTTAAATTGTAATGAAATTAATATATATTTAATCTGTTATTTTTAACAAAAGTTATGTAAACTCTCTTCAATAAGAAAGAAATAAATAAAAATAATTTATTCCATAGAAAAAATAATAATAACCAATTAACATTAAAAACTACAAAAGTTCAACCATGTGTATAGTATCAGAGAAGCAACAAATTAATGCCAAAAAGGCGGGTTTAAAAAATACTTAATCCTTTTACAATGTAAACAATTTGCCGACCTCAAATAAATGGGATAAGAACTAATGAATGATGACTCAGCATTTTTGTTGGGACCGAAGCCAAGAAGGTTGCTATTCTATCAAAGCGTGCGATGGATGAGCCACGGCGAGGAGATTTCATCTTGAGCAATCACCAATATAGTTTTTGTATGTAGAAGATACGTCAGACCTTTTTTATTAAATTGCTTAGAGTATGATTTCATCAAATTTAACCAACATTTACGGATGCAGTGTGTTTTTTATAAGAAACTTAACTTAAAGTTCTGCCAACAATGATTAGAAGAAATTAAATTAAAATTGCTTTGAAGAAACACACGACATAACTTGTGCCGATTTCCTCTCCTAATCCTCAATAATAATATATTTAACCAGCCAGGCTTAATAATATATTTAAAAATTTTAGATATGTTCAAAAGTAAATCGTTACTTTTTTTACACTAAGAATCTATCTCTAATAAAAATCTCATTCATATTGGTCTTACATAATATATCCGCACTCTATAAGCTTAATCTTAATATAATCAATAGAAACAAATATTAGTGTAAAGGCCAGGCCAGTTTTGCATTTTAAATTATGTTTTATAATTTAATTAATTTTATAATTAATAGATCTCTTCGACGAGCCGGTTGGCGTGGTTGGTAGATACTTGCCTTTCACGCCGAAGGTTGTGGGTTCGATTCCCACCCAGGACAGACATTTGTGTGCATGAACGTTTCCGTTTGTCCTGAGTCTGGGTGTAATTATTATGTATTTACAAAAGAAAAATAGTATATGTAGTATATCAGTTGTCTGGTTTCCATAGTACAAGCTCTGTACAAGCTTAATTTGGGATCAGATGGCCGTGTGTGAAAAATGTCCCAGGATATTATTATTATTATTATCTCTTCCGGTTAGTAATTTTATCTTTGTCGATATAAAATCTTTGGATATAGACTGACACTTTGTAATTGAAAAATATTTAACATTATCTTAGAATATATATAGAAGAATTAATAAACTGTTAGTGAGTTCACATTGTCAATGATAATTGACACTGAATAAAAAATAAATTAAAAAAGAGGTTTTATTGAATTAAATATTTTTTTTCATTTTGAATGTCTGATCAGAATTCAAATCACTTTCGCTTAAGCATCGACAAAATCATTTCGTAGACTCGATACATTGAAGAAATTTTTAAATATTGCAGGCGATTTAATAAATCCAAATTGATACATTAAGCAGATGTGTTTTCATCGTGGAAATCTTTAAAAAAATGTAAAATATTCATCAGCACACGGTTTGCTGTTGTGTATAAATACAATACAACAGTATGTACTTAATATTGGTAATTTTGTTTTTATTATAACGCTCATTTGTTTGATTTTGTAATATTTCATCGTATCATTTTATCGAATCAGTAGCGTTCTCTGATCTTCTACATGAAAATTAACGAATATTAACCTCAGGCTTTTTGTTATCTACGTAATATTATTTTGAATAATACGCTTTCTTTACTAATAGGTTTTTATTGAATAAGATTTAAATTTATAAATTGGGCAAGTTGAAAGCATATGCGGAATTTTACTTTAGACGTAAACACCAACCTCAAAGAAGAATTTACTGACTCATATTGAATGTGGTAAATAGTCGCTCATTAAATCACAATTCCAAGTCACTTTGTCAATAATACGTCCTTTAATAGCTAGTTTAGAGCGAACAAGTAAAGCAACTTTGCCCTCGATACCCGGCCGCCGGCTAGACATCGTGACCCTTCCACTAATGCTACTCTATTGTTCTGCTCTCCTGGTACATTCACACTATTGTCCCGAACCGATCCCTTTGTATTATTGAGACCTTTACAAACTAACTTATTTGTAAATAAAATAATTAATATGAAAGTCATAAATTCATACGAAATCAATTCATAAAAACCTTCTACGCCGCATCTCTCTGAAATTGTTCTTTATACTTAATTATTATATACGACTTTTAAAGTACGTGGGATCATCCAATTATATCGATACTAATTTGATATCTATTTCATCATGTTCGAGTTATATTTTAACAAAATCTTTTATGGAATCCACACAATCACATTCCTTTATATAATAAAAGATAATAATATGTACACGCGGCTTATTCATATAATCTATATGATGTAGATATTGTAACACAATTTTTATTTTTCTCCGGGGTCATAAATAATATTTCTAAGAATGATATTTAAGTATTATTATATACCTACATCCATACAGACTGTACATAGATATAATATATTGAATTCTTTCATTTTGGTCATAATTTGTCACGATGTAATATTTTTTTATTTAAAAATTCTTTCTTTTTATTCTTATATCCTTTTTTATTCAAAGTGTATGTGTAGTGATTTAATTAAAATCAAATATTTTATTATTACTAACTTTTAATTTATCAAAACTCATGTATGGTTATTTTTATTCATATATTCTATAACTAAAATTAAAATAAAAAACAAAATATGCATTCCAAATTTATAGAAAAAACCGCCATCTAAAAGATTGTCCTGTGGCATTGTACCCAAGACGCTAGCACTATTGCCTCTGCACCGCTAGACTCAGTGTTTGGGCTAAATAAGCGCCGTTCTTGGGTCAAAAGACGGAGAAAAATTTGATCGCTGGTACGCAAAAAAAATAATTAGACGTTAAACAAATGTTAAATGACATTACATTTTTTATCATGAACACGGTAATTTGCGATTAATTAACTCGCCAGCTTCGATAAGCATAAATTATAAATTAATACTGTAAAATAAACATTCCAAAAGAAAAAAAACTCTTTAGAGATATAAAATCATAGTAGCAAATATGTTTATAAAAGGCTAGCAATTATAGTAATGTGAATTTCAAGTGTTTATATTTGCATCTTACATCATTTTCCGGAACACAATACCAGATAAGTTATGATTATTTTACTTTACGTGCCAAACATATTATAGAGTCATATGTTTTTATCATCTCTTTCGTTTATTCTTTCAACAAAATTAAAGAAATAACAAATTTTAAGCTAAAAATAACATAATATTCTTCACCTACATTAATGACAAATATTCGCTATAAATCCATCCTACAAGAACTGATTGATGCGCTAAAGAAGGACTAAGCAACAAGCACATTCCCGCATATTTTAAACGCATTCCGCAAATTTTTAAAGGATATCGATTTGATAATTGGAAATTACCCTTATTTGGCATTCATTATGTAAAGAAAAAGAAAAATTGTTGTTATATTTAGTATTTTTACGATGTCATCATCATGACTGTAAAGGCGTTCAGAATATTACAGTCATTTTCAAATAAAGACTAGAATAAATAAAATATGAATATCATAAAACATTTTTAAATGAGTTGAAAGCTATACAATATAAAGTAAAATACAAAGGAAAGGCTTCTAAACTAGAAGCGGAGAATAGGTAAAATGTTTGTTGTATCATATTACAAATCTAAGTCTGTGAAAATTTTCTTCGGCATAGCGTTACTCTTTACTTAATACAGAGCACTCTATTCAATTCACGAATTTAGTCAATATAAGTACTTCTTAAGTTATTGGTTAGAAATGGTACATTTATCTGTTTATTTTTATTTCCTGTCGTTTTTATTTCATGAAATTTCTATCGACGAGAACTAAATAAATTATAGCAATAACATTAAACATGACAAAACTAAGACGTATACCTGTTTTTTTATTGTATTAGATTGGTAGACCAGCAAGTAAGCCACCAAATAGTAAGTGATCACCACCGCCCAAAATATATTGTCATTGTAAGAAATATTAAAAACCCATTATACCACCAATACTCCAACAACCTTCAGAACTAAAATGTGATGTGTGCCTTGTGCCTGTAGTTACATTGGATCACTCACCCTTCAAACCGGAACACAACAATGCTTGGTGTACTGTAAGTACTGCTTGGTGGTAGAATATATGACGTGTGGGTAGTATTTGTACGTTTGTGTAGTAAACTAAGTTTAAACTAGACATAAAAACCAGACAATTTTATACGTTTGTCATTTTTCGGAATAAATAAATTCCTTAAGAAGATCGTGGGTTCAAATCCGGGCAAGCACCACTGAATTTTCATGTGCTTAATTTGTGTTTATAATTCATCTCGTGCTTGATGGTGAAGGAAAAGATCGTGGGTTCAAATCCGGGCAAGCACCACTGAATTTTCATGTGCTTAATTTGTGTTTATAATTCATCTCGTGCTTGATGGTGAAGGAAAACATCGTGAGGAAACCTGCATGTGTCTAATTTCATTGAAATTCTACCACATGTGTATTCTAACAACCCGCATTGGAGCAGCGTTGTGGAATAAGCTCCAAACCTTCTCCTCAAAAGGGAGTAGAGGCCTTAGCCCAGCAGTGGGACATTAAGAGGCTGTTACTGTTACTGTTAAGAAGATTAAATAGTATAATAACAAAAGCCATGTATTTTGTATTCCGATTTTCGATTATTGAAATTGAAAACACTTTATTTGATAACTTGTATTACAAATTTTCTGACGCTAGATTTTACTGATAATATTTCTGCATTTCGGTTTGTTAAGTGAGTGTTAAATCTTTATTGTCAAAGGATTTACGGTGTAAAAAGAGTTTTATTCTTCTTAAGTAACGAAGAGACGTATAATAAGCAATTACCTTCAACAATATTTTTAAAATAAATTAAAAAAAAAAAACAATATGGAAAAAATACCGTAATCGTAATGATATAATTTTTGACTCAAACATAATTACTTTTTAAAAATACTAAATACTAATGTTATGTACAAAATAATGGACGATAAAAACTTAGTAGTTAGCAGAAAGCTTAAGCTGCTTGGTGTACAGTATTCATTTAATCATAAAAAATTTAAGGATTCTCATGTAATAACAAATAAGTCCCAATAGAAATTCTACGCGAACGAATTCGCAGTCAGAATTCGTAAAAAAGTAAACGCAACACAGATTACTTCTATTTCTCGCGAACTAGGGCGAAGTAAGCCTTTGTTAATATTAAATATGATCTAATATTCCGTCCTACGCATACGAAATCACGTTTATTCAAGACAAATTAGCCGCGACCTCTAAAACTTTAAGCGAAATATTAACTATTCACGTTTTATTTTATTTCAATATAATATTCTGTTTTGAGATATGTTTTATTTTTATTTATTTTACAAAATAGTTAGGCGAACAAGCATATGGGCCACCTGATGGTAAGTGGTCACTAACGGTCATGGACATTGACATTGTAAGAAAGGTTAATCATCGCTTACATCGCCAATGCACCACTAACCTTGGGAACTGAAATGTTATGTCCCTTGTGCCTGTACTTACACTGGTTCACTCAGCCTTCAAACCGGAACACAACAATACCAAGTACTGCTGTTTTGCATTAGAAAATTTAATGAGTGAGTAGTACTTACCCAGTAAGTAGTTGTAATTGTTTGCAAGCCGATTCAAACTTGCATTGAGGCCGTTGCCTCTTTTTTAGATATTCATTTATTTAATCATACAGGTATTATTTCAGACTGCGTATTATCTTTGTAAGTTAACCTACATTCAGAGAGCAAGTTAAGCTCTATATATAAAACTGGAAAAAATGAAAGGTATGCAATTATGTTTTACAATATTATGATATATATTTGATATATTTTGAAATGAAAAATATCATAACATTTATTGTATATAAATCTCAGTATGTCTTGGTATAATGTGGTGTGGTAACTTACACTCATTTATAGATAATTTTTAATGAACATACAATACATATGTAAAATTTGGCGAGTAGATTTAGCCGAATAACATATTGGGCGCTTAAAATGAAAATATTCAAAATAATGTAAAAACAGTTGTGTATATTTATAGGCCAGCCAAAGTAGGTTAGACTTAGGTACTTAATTCTCTGCTAAAACTGGTTTTGATCGTTTTATTTGCATGTCAAAAAGAGTTTATTTAAGTTTATACGACTTTTTATGTGCTTATGCGCGTGATGTTGTGTTGTGTTAGTGGGTTGCCAAAAAAGAGCTATTATTAACAATAGGAAAACATCGGACTTTTTTTCAAATTTACATTAACAACTTCTACACTATAATTTTCAAGAGAAATGCACTTTATAAATTGAAGTACATATATAAATTGATGTGACGAACGAGTATAAAAAAATATGAATTCCTTTTAATATAATAACTATAATAATTTTAATAGAAAGATAGATTTAATATAGAATATATATATATAAGTTATTTATGCAATGCAAACACACTTTACCAACTTACGTACGAGAATTTTGTATACTTTAATAAGCTTTTTTAACACGCAATGGTGAGTATCAGACCAATTACATCTTTTATAGAATTTTTAAGCAATAACCCCAAAAAAATACTAATGAGCCTATTTTGCCTATTTTTTATATGCAGTTTATATTTATGACAATTAAAAATCATCAACACCATCCGCAGTCCGACGTCACACACTGCTTGGTTCTTCTAGCATCCACCTAGCTTTAACCAGGTTAGGGTCACGGCTTAAAAGGAATTTATATATTATTTTTAGCACAGGCACAGTCTAATGCATGTATAAAAAGTATTTGATATTTAAGTTACCTTTAGAGATCTGGTAAGATATTGTAATAAAAGACAACACTAAATATTGCCCACTGCTGTGATTCACAAATGTGAAATAATAATTTTTTGAAATGTCTAGTGATTTATTTTGAAGCCTTCACTTTCTTGTAGTAGTACTACAGTCAGCTCAGCCGTCAAAGGGCAACTTAATATAAGCGGAATATTAACACGGAGCACTAAAGAGGTCATAAAAGAGAAATTTCATTTTAAATTGTAATTTGACGTTATAAAAAGGGTTAACTTTTTCATTACAAAACATTTATAAACTAATTTAAGAATGTTAACGAATCATTTAATGAATGAGTTAGTTGTTGAATGAAAATAATAAAAAAAATCGGATGTAGCTTTTAATAAGTGAATATTACTATTACTATACTTTTCGAAATTATTTATTTTTTATATATTTATATTTCAGGGATGAATACAACAAATACATATACTTATAAACAATACATTAAAAGAGCATAAAAAGCACCGATAATAAAAGGCCTTTATAAATATATAATGTTATATATCAAAAGTACAAAGAAAAATATGTCAAGTTATACATATTATAATGAAAATATGTTTGCGTTACTCATAATGAGGCGGTGGCTTAGAACACAGATGATGCAATCGATTTCATTTTATTTTTCTTAAATGAACCTTTAAAATCAGTGATTGAAACGCTTTTACGTCCATAATTGGGTCAGCTACATATGAGTACTAAAATTGACTTTCGTCTCTCTCGGAATAAATAGTCTATAACTGTTTCGGATAGACGGACATAGAAATGATATCTAGGGTTTCGTTTTGTCCATCGGACAACCGGAATATAAGCCGACAAATAAGTTATCATTTAATTATATAGTATTTATTCTTATAAAACTGTTTAAAATCATCACGTAGTCCTGCTTATTCAAGAAGCAAGCGATTACAATATTAATAAATGTTGTTTACTTGTTGATACGGAATACCGTCTCGCCCAGCCTAGGAATCCATAATCTTACGAAGACAAATAACACCAAGAAAGACAACCGGCATAGAACCATGTCGCAAGCAAAAACAAATCCACGGAGGATAAATAAAATTGAAATTCTGAAATTTTGATTGTGATGCTGATTTGTTCAAAATAAACTCAATCCAAATTATTGAGTAAGGCATACAACGCGTATGTGGAGATTTATCTATTAATATCGTCTGACAATATTTTCGTTGATGTCACCAGCTTGCTTAACAAGTTACGACATGGTTAATAAAGTAGTTAAATAGTAGTTACCAATAATGTATTAATTATACCAATAATTCCTGCCATACATCACTTTTGATTCACCAGATAACACAGTCGTGAGCTAAAGGTGTTGCAAATAAAATAAGCTAAAATAATATTCTATTTCGTTACGAAAAAACGTTCTCAAGGGCCCAAAATCCATAATATGAAAGTACTGAAAACACCTCGTATTTAATAAAAATAATATAGAACTAAGTACTTGTGACTTTAATAGCATTAGTAACTTTTATTGAAGTTGTAACATTCTGAAATAAAACATTAGCTACGGTTAGTCACTTATCATCTCATCTGATTTATGGTCTAGACTAAAACTAGATCCGATATAAGATAGATCACATAAAAATGTCATGATTCCTTATTTATACCTCTTTATAAAAATCTTATAAAATCCTTTGAAGCCGTTATCCCGTTAGGATACACTCGTACTCATGAACTTGAGATTTTTTGATTAATAGGTAATGATGTTTTTTTTTTTATGCATGGTAAGAAAATTTATGAAATTCAGAACATACTTATATTATAAACAGGCAAATTTGTTTATGTTCTACCGATTCACGTAAAACCTAATCCGATTGATATGGAATAACCTATAATTTTTTTTAATAGTTTAAGAACATATATAAACTTTAGATACAATAGTATTTGTATGCAAATTTTTTGAGACATAGTTCAATATCTACATCCTCAGAGAGAAAATTGTAGACGCCGCCGGCGCTTTCAATATATACGTAAAAATGTTACTTAAAAGATTTGTAGATCTCTTAAATTTCAACGGAAAAGTCAGCGGCAGATTATATATTCGTAACAGCCTGTGAATTTCCCACTGCTGGGCTAAGGCCTCCTCTTCCTTTTTGAGAAAAAGGTCTGGAGATTATTACGCTGCTTCAATGCGGGTTGGTGGAATACACATGTGACAGAATTTCGGTGAAATTTGACACATGCAGGTTGCCTCACGATGTTTTCCTTCACCGTAAAGCATGAGATAAATTATAATCACAAATTAGTGGCGCTTGCCCGGAACCCACGATCATCGGTTAAGATTCACGCGTTCTAACCACTGGGCCATCTCGGCTGCTAGATTATATATATTTTTATATATAACTTAGAATAATATATCTCAATATGTTGAAAAAAAATAGCGACAACTTTAATTTCATTATCACGGAGTAATAACCTTTAACAAAATTAAGAACATATTCATTATAAAATTATGCTTTTACATGAGATAATTTAAATGATATAACTGCGTAAAAAATACACGAAGCATATTTTACGATGCTTTAGCACAATAAGGCCGAACAGATCGTTTAGCGAAGGTTTATATTATCTCATTGTTTGAAAAATAGCACGAGATAAAATTCTTATTTTACCAACAACAATATAAATAGCAACAAAAACCATTTCAAGCACGACACGGTTTCTTGTTCGTGTTAAGTTTGTTTAACTATATTTTAACTAATATTGATTGTAAGGGAAATTAAAGGACCTATAAACGCTTGAAGTTTGTAAGCCAATAAAACGCTTAATAATTTTACTGTATTATTTTTATTTCAACATAATATCATATGTTATAAATAAATAAACGTTTTTTATAAAACTTGTATCCGTCCCGGCTTAGTAAGTTTAAAAGTGTCTAAATAAAACGCTTATATTGAAAGACATACATACAAAGAAAAATTTTCTTTTTTGTATTAAGAATCCTCGCGGACGTACGTAGAACATTACACGAAATTTTCATCACAATCGAATCAATAGTATAAGAACGCTTACATAACAAACATAAAAACATTATTTTTTTTTAATAATAATAAGATTATACGCCTTATAATAAAATACACTTTTATTTATTTTATTTTATTTAAATATTTTAATGTGTAAAGATTATAGTTTAATTCGAGTATACTGTAGAAGTTCTTCTCGGAAAAAAACTTTCAAAAGGCTTTATTATCTAGAAAACTGAAGATGTACTAAAGAGTGAACAAAATCTTGATAAAAACTGAGATGTATAGAACATACATTATACTATTTGTTTCATTTTACTATTTTATTTTTATAGAATATTATTTTATACAATATACCAACGCCAATGCGCTATCACTTACATCGCCAATGCGCCACCAACCTTGGGAACTAAGATGTTATGTCCCTTGTGCCTGTCGTCAAACCGGAACACAACGATACCAAGTATTGTTGTTTTGCGGTAGAATATCTGATGAGTTGGTAGTACCTACCCAGACGAGCTTACACAAAGCTTTACCACCAGTGACCACTATTATGTAAAATAAATATTTTCAAGTTTCATTACCTTTTTTACTGTCTTTAATATTTTTTTTTTCATTTAGGTAGATACTGTTATTATTATTAAAAATAGAAGAAGTAAGAGAAAAAGCATGACAAAAAAGTTTACAAAGAAAAGGGTCAGGCAAACAAAATAAGAATGTAATACTAGTATGTAACTTCATAAAAAAAACCGAATTCTTAATACAGCACGAATTTTTCACAATTTTTTAAAATATATGATGATCTCATATCTGTAGAAAATGGTGGGTTATATATAAACTGATATCAAATAAGAATAAAAAAAAGTTTTAGGTAAATTAGATTAAAAAGGTTTTACAAATATATTTTTGTTGGCCTGTGTAAATATAAAACGTGTTAAATGTACAATACTTCAAGTTACTTTGTGCTAAGAGATTCAGCAGTATTGTGTGTCGATTTGAGGTCAAATGGCATATCTTAGGGTTATATGGCTTTAAGCAAACCTGAATGTATATGTGAATACTAATAAACTTTAGATCGAGTATAGCTGTACCTTGCAGACACACTCACCTCTCACTCTTGACAGTCATGTCCAGAATCTAAATCTGCGTCTTTTGAGGTCGACTAGATAATTGCCTTAAGTTTGAGAGGAATTGTGTTTGGAAAATAATTTAGTAAGATAGGACAATGTTTGCAGCTTAACTAATTATCTTACAACTTGTTTATATAAAAGTTACTTCGTTTTAGAGTTATTTAAGAAAAAGAAGGAGTATTCAAAGCTGATTTCCAACCTTCGCTAGTCGACGTGGCACTCGAAGAAGAAGAAGAGTTATTTAGTTTAAATAGAAAACTACGCCATGAATATCGCAATTCGCAGTGCTCAAGTCTATTCCTTGACTCTCTCATAATCTGATCGAAGTTTGATCCCAGGTCTTTTGGACCTATTTGCAATGTCATAAGATAGCGAGTAGACCATTAATTGTAACAAACACGTAAAGTTTTATTAAACGAAACATATGTGCATGCAGTTACAGAGTTTTTTAAAATATTTAAATAAATACACTATAAGTTTAATTATTTTTTTTCATATAAAATGATTGGAATGAATTTTTTTTCAAGTAGTCGTATCATCCGTGACTTTGGTGTATTTCTCATATAATTTGGATTTACTATATTTTACTGTGTTGTTTTTATTAACAGAAGGAAGGAAATCTCTGACGCCTCAATTTGACCTTTGCATTATTAATATATGTAACAAGATAAAAGTTCAAGCAAAATTGAAAAGCTCACTTGTAAACAATATATTATTGTTAAGAACCTATTTCAGATACAGATGGATCAAGTCGTCGTTTTGTTACGATCTCCATGTATTGAGACGGGTTTCATCTTCTGAGTCAGCTTTTAAAATAATAACGTTCCTAATAAAATATCTTTATTTGATTCTGTTTTATTGTATTACTTAGAATTTGATTATTCAAAATTTCGACGTCATGTTTAGTTCAAAGCTGCTTATTCACCTTTACTCCTTTTGTAATTAGAAGAAGATATGAAGCCAGGTCTTGCCACGTCTGTTACCTAAAAAAAATACTACTGTCAAAAATATTTTACTCACCAATCTATCAAATGTATTCGTATTTGCATGAATCCGAAACGGAATCGCGTATTAAAATTACCGTATAGAGTACCGTATAAAGATCAATCATGCGTGGCCTCGCTTGCATCGACAGAACACTCGTCAAAACAAATATTGATATTCTCCCCTTTGTGAAAACAAAGTCTGTTTTGTATGAAAAATTGAATATGTTGATTTTTTCATGTCTACATAATGATATTTCATATTCTCTGCAAATTAGGATGAACACACCTTTTGTAATATTTTATGAATAATAGAAACTTACTAATGTAAACAATTATTTAAAAGTACCATTAAAAATATAATGACAGGAATACGTTGATACAAAAAAGTTAGTTTTAGTTAATAGTCTCCAAACAAACTTCAGAAGTAACAGATTATAACTTTTCATACAAAGGTAATCTAAAATCATAGCGAGTGTGTACACTTTCAATACTATTGACGATATTTTATATATCGACAAGAAATTGATTATTTCATATTGTACTGTATTGCAGGAATACTACGAGAATTACGATAATATTATTGATACTAGAGTTTGATTACTTATATAGTACAATTGAATGTACAAATTTATTCTTATCGATTTTTCCTGATTTTACAATACTTCTTTAATTAATTCAAGTATACTATTTCGCACATATGATACCCTAGGACTAGCTAATCAAAGCAAAATGGTTGACTGCGATCGATACTGGACGCCGGCTTTAACGGCTGGCCGGCTAAACCCATAAATCTTAAGTCTTCGACCACCTTATATTTCTCTGGTACTTGTTGTCTTAATGAACATAGAAGCCGATAGATTTATAAATTATTTATATGGCAGCCATTAACGTTAGAAAGCTACACCTTTTTCAGAAAACGTATAAAAAATAGTAACGTTAATGGGCGCAACATTTTGAACAAATATATATTTTAAAACTAAATGCTACAGAATCCTTACGGTAACAAAATTAACTTAGAACTAGTTGTTGATCTTGAAGACTTGTTAATGCGACGGCTTTCATTTACCCATAATAGTTTTCTATTCGTGGATCGTTAGACTAATCAACGACAAGCGCGTCTCTCTGTAACTGTGCATATTATGCACTTATATCACTTATTCATTATTATATATATATATATATATACATATTTATTTATATTATACCCACCAGGTAAATATACCACATAAATATTAACACATTTTTAATAACTTAGAACTAAATATATTACCGATTAAGGTGACTACCTCATGCAATTAATAATGTGTATGACAAATGTGTATGACACTTAATGCAACTTTAGACGCCAAAATATTTTTTTTGGAATATTCCACTATCTATATATTTTATCCCCGACAATATTTTATAAACAACTTATACTTATATCACTAATCCTACGTGAACAAAACTTCGAATTTACGAAACGACAAAGCAAAATATCAAAGGAATTTGTAAGTAGGGCGTCAAACTGGCACCGGAGTTAAAACTTGGTTAAAGATTAGTTTTACCGTGAGAGGCTTCTCACAGGTTTGTGTAAAACGTACTTAAGCTAATTTTAGAATCATTTTAGAAATGTGCAAACCAAGATTTTAATCAAATTCATGATTGATTTAGTATATAGGTGGTAGGGCTTCGAGCAAGCTTGTCCGGGTAGGTACCACCCACTCATCAGATATTCTACCGCAAAACAGCAGTACTTGGTATTGTTGTGTTCCAGTTTGAAGGGTGAGTGAGCCAGTGTAATTACAGGCACATGGGAGATAACATCTTAGTTTCCAAGGTTGATGGCGCTTTGACGATATAAGCGATGGTTAACATTTCTTAGAATGCCAATTTCTATGGGTGTTGGTGACCACTTACCATCAGGTGGTCCATATGCTCGTCCGCCTACCTATAAAATAAAAAAAATCCTACTGGGATAATTTTTCACTTGGAACTCCTTTTGAACCCTGTTATTGAAATATATTTTATTATTTTTATAATAATATATTGTTTTAAATTTATTATATGTTTTTAATATAAATTAGCCAAAGATAAAATATCCAAATGACAATATGTTTAGTGAAAATGGACAGGATTTTTTTTAACTTTTTTAAATTGTTACTGTTTGGTCTGTTTTTATTTATTATAGATGCTTAGAGACGAATGGATTAGCAGTGAATGTTTTTAAGGATTAAACAATGCAATGTATCTCTTCTTAGTTCAAACACAGGTCAGTTTTACTGGTGGTAGAGCTTTGTGCAAGCTCGTCTGGGTAGGTACCACCCACTCATCAGATATTCTACCGCAAAATAGCAGTACTTGGTATTATTGTGTTTCGGTTTGAAGGGTGAGTGAACCAGCGTAATTACAGGCACAAGGGACATAAAATCTTAGATTAGGCAATGTAAGCGATGGTCAACATTTCTTACAGTGCTAATGTCCAAGAGCGTTGGTGACCACTTACCATCATGTGGCCCATATGCTCGGCCGCCTTCCTATTCTATAAAAAAAGAATAAAATAAATATTTGCAAGTAACTGACGAACATCTTAATTTTAGCATAAAAAATACAAAAGAAAAACATCTTTTGTTTATGCAATTCTAATGAACCAAACTATAGCGTGATCTAATTTACTAATAAATCTCTCTATTATCAATTAACAAAACTTTTACTTATATATTTTTTTATTATATTTTGTTTTGCGGATGATTAGTAATTAAGCAATTCTGTCTTCTTTTTGGGAATGTTAAACCAATAATGACAAGAAGAGATCAATCAGTCTAAATAATATTTAAAAACAAGTACGTTCTTGTTTATTTTACAATAGTTGCAAATTTTGTATATAAAATTGTTGTCTACAAATCACTTTCTATTTCAGTTTAAACATTCTTCAATTCCAGGAGAAATAAGACCTCGAAACGTTGCTATGTGAAGTTCCCGACCACTTCTGCCGAACAGCAAACGTAGTTGCATAAATAAGTAGCAACTTAAGTACAAAATATACTATTTTATTCGAGTATGCTCTTACGAGATCTTTTGGATCGTCATTTTACAAGTTTGGTATAAGTAAAACTACCGTTTCTAAATGTAGGTTTTACCGAGTGGAACTTGTTGTGCGCTTTTTTCGTCATTGTCAAATGCAAGAACTATCGAGTATTTTACGTATGTTTGTTAAAATAATTCATTATATTCATATTTCTAAAAATATTGTCTATCATCTAATCGGTCAAAGGTTTGGAATATAATTATATCCCAAAAGAACCGACAAGAAACTCAGTGCATCGTATTCATGCACCATATACGTGTGATAATTATATACAACTAAAATTATTTATATATACTTATATACCTGAATTGCAAAGCACATAACATGTGCTATTTCTATATGACTAATCTGACACTGACTACTAATGATAGGAATGTTGTGCTTCAAATAGATTTAGGCTCCAAATTTAAGATTTATCTGACATATAGACTCCATTAAGCAAAAACGTAAATATATAACATAAGATCATTTAAATTTTTTGTATATATAATATGGCCGAGATGATCCCTGCTCAAAAAAAACTACAATTTTTCTTTGTATGTTTATCCTTTAATATACATGGTCACACTCTTATTTAACGCATGCGAAGCCGGAACAAGTAGCTAAATATATTGTAAAAACTTAATTCACACAGTGTGCGCCCGCTTAGCCCAGCGTAGTCAAACTATTAAAACAACAAACGAAACTCACTATTTTAAAATTCCATTATTTTTTCTTATCCAAGATTTCTGAATTTGAATTCAAAACTCTTGAACTCTTACACAATATGCAATTCACAAGTTTTTACTGCTGGTGAATAAACATCACGCTTGTTTTATTAAATAAAATCTATTATAAAACAACTTGGATTTATTCACGGCGTCTTTAACTTTTGCCATTTTAATTGCCGATGCCGAGATGGCCCAGTGATAGGAACGCGTAAATCTTAACCGATGATATGGAATAAGCTCCAAACCTTCTACTCAAAAAGAGAGAGGAGGCCTTTAACCCAGCAGTGGGATATTCACAGGCTGTTATGGATTACGGATTTTAATTGCAATCCATATTTTTTGGTTATAATCACATATAATTAAAACAATTATGTCATTCTGTTCTTTACTAATATTATAAATGTTTTATATTTGTATTTTACTGGTGGTAGGGCTTTGTGCAAGCTCGTCTGGGTAGGTACCACCCACTCATCAGATATTCTACCGCAAAACAGCAATACTTGATATTGTTGTGTTCCGGTTTGAAGGGTGAGTGAGCCAGTGTAATTACAGGCACAAGGGACATAAAATCTTAGTTCCCAAGGTTGGTGGCGCATTGGCTATAAGCGATGGTTGACATTTCTTACAATGCCAATGTCTAAGGGCGTTTGGTGACCACTTACCAATATAATATTAATATTCTATAAAAAAAAATGTGAAAGTGAGTTTGTTAGTTAGTTCATTTGTTACTCTTTTACGCCTGAACTAATCAACTAATAACCATTTAAATTTGCATACACTTGTCAGGGATATAAAAAAGGACATAGAGTACCTAAAAATACAATAACGTAAATACGGCGAGAACTAGTCAAAAATTATAACAAAAAAAAAACTATTAAAGTTACTTTCATTTTGTGTATAGAGGCATTATGGCTCTACATTATATTATTTACTTTATATAATAACTCGCCATTAAAAAATGTCTTGTCATATCACTTGTCTTACTTATTTATGAACAGTTGTATACCATGCTAGCGGAAACGGAACTGCGAAACTCGTCATATCGCATCCTGATCTAAGTCCGTTGTTAAACTTTGCCGAATATGATTTTTATATACATAAAACCGGTATGCAAATGGGCCATATGATGGTAATTGGTCAAACCACTAATTAAGATGTTATGTCCCTTTAGAAGGTTACACCGGCTCACGCACCCTTCGTAACGAAACACAACAAGTTAAGCGGTAAAATTTATAAAATAATAATAATAATACGTAAATACACAATTTATATTTTTTTGCCATTTTTGTTTCTACTATAGCGTCAACTATTAACTCTTCTATTACAGCATCAACAGAGATTGAAGTTTATTGTTTCACATTCAGCGCTGCAATTATATTTGTTTATTACAGATGATGTCTGAAGGCCGGTCCCGAGTCCAACAGAATGATCTTCTTTTACATGAGGCTGTAATCAAGAATGAACCAGAAGCAGTCAGGGAGGCTCTACAAAGACCGACAGATGTCAATTGCAGGAACAATGTAATACTATTATATGTACCCACATTATATATTTGACATCACAGGAAAACATCACAAAACCTCCTTTTACACAGCGAATTTCAAAATATTATTATAATATCTAATTCTTCTTTATTGTTATACAAAAGTATGAGGGTGATCATGATGATGAACAAAGTATGAAAGCTTCGCTTAAATAAAGATATTCTTATTCATCTTTCGACCGATTTCGGCCATGTCGGGCTTTCTAAAGGGATACTAGCCACTTGCGCAGCACATTATTATAGTGCAAAAGTGTGTGCGCAAATATTAGCAGTATAGTGTATTATTGGTTTCTATTCATATTTTTAATTATTTATTTAACTAAACACTATTAACCTGTTAACTGTCACTGTGACACGTAGCCTTGTGAACTAATCTAGGATATTTGGTTGAGACCATAGACAATTGACACTTGTTAAAGATTAACATATACTTAACGTAGTGTACAACATTTGTGCATTGTCTATTCTCTTACTCTTCTAATCCGATGGAGCGGCAAATCCGATACGATCCGATCTTACAGTGTCGTGAGTTCAGGAGCGCAGGATAAATGGTCTTATATGCTGGATAAAACAACGAGACATCTACTTATTACCACACATTCTATTTATTGTATTCATTGAAAAACCAAAACATTAAAATGGAAAAGTTAAAATATAGACTTAATGCATTTTCATTTTAGAAACATTATAATAAAACAATACTAGAACATGATGTTATTTTATCATTTGTTTTGTACATTATACAAATGTTAATGAAAGTTTGAAAAAAAAATAGTCGTTATTAAGAGTGCAAATCAAGTAATTTTATATAATATATACACCTAAAAATATAACCAATTCCAACAATGTTCAATTTTAGATCTGAAGGCTGTACGCAAATGTTAAATTATGTATAACGTTTCTTTCTACCTTCACTTAACAAACCATTTCGAAATACATATATACAAAATATATACGTGAATCAAATTGAAACATTATTTCCAACTGAGCGGTTTGAAATATCGAGCGTTGTTGATATGATAATGGGCTACATCTATGTATTCTCGACTTCATCGAAAAGATCTTTTTCTTTTGAAACGATAGACATGACTGCATATTTGTTGACCCGTAACATTTTAGAGACGTTGAAAATATAAAAGAATTCATTCAAAAGTTAAAGTTCTTGTAGCTGATGTGTATTTTCTTTAAATTGTTCTTGTTAGAATTTTTATTTTTCATAGCAATTGAATAATGGATATTCTTAAATAAACGAAGCTTGTCCAGAATATTTTAATAATAATATTGTCTACAAATTTTAAATATGGAATAATATTTTTTCATTTATTAGTATATTCTTGGATCCACTTCATTCTCAGAACGCTAATTTAACTAATTATTTATATGATATACATACATATGTCCTCATATAGTATCTTAAATATTTAGCATGCAATAAAATTAATTACACACATCCAACCAAAGCGGCGTGATAGTACTCTATTATTTATATCGGTATAAAATTAAAATCCCGATTCATTAAACTTATTTATGTTGAATACGCGAGGTGCTTTCTTGCAAATGTATAAATACAAACAAAACGAACAAGATAATAGAGAATATATTACAAATATTATGTGCTTATTGAAAACAAAGTAGCAAACACGATCTCATATAATATTTATATACTTGAAAAATATACAGCATTATAAATTGATATATTTCTCTCGTAGTCTTTTAATTAGAAATATGAGAAAATTTTTACTATGATTTATAAATTATAGTTTTAAAATTAAACACGGAATACATCGTTTTTATATATTACTCATTTTGAAGCACTTAATTTTATGAAGTTAAACATTTTCTTTTTTATTTTCACTATTATTATTTCAAAATAACGTTGTTATGTTAATTCACTATTATCTTTATTATCCCTTTATTATAGTATGGCCGAGCGCCAATCCACTGGGCAGCGAGCAGAGGCAACACAGAAATAATCAATTTACTTATAGAAGCAAAATGCGATATTGAAGCCGTAGACAAGGTAAAACTTACCATTAAGGCAATATTTATTGACTTTCAACGTATAGCTTCAAATATAAGACATAAGCACTTGAAATTTGGAAAAAAGATCTCCTTTTGTAATTTGAGAAGAATGAAGTAGGTATGCTCAGTCGACTTACAAAGGATTTTACAATTTTTTCATTTGGAAGCAGGCGTTGCAACCAAATTTCGAATTTATCTAATGAACTCGACCAAATTTTCATTGTTTTTAGCACGTGAACAACTGTTCAAGATCGAAATACATTATGCCAAATATCATTTTAATTTATCTTTTGATTAATAGATGGCCTTAGATGTATTTTACATCGCGCTATAACAATGTTTTTTTAAAGTACTAAATAAGTTTTTGTAAAGTTATAATGAGAGAGACTTGATTTGATTAGCAGTACATACTCAGATGGTTTTATTTTAAAGCCTCACAGTACCAATACTACCGGGTAACCCTAAACAAGGACACATACATATAAATTAATTAATAATTTAGTAGTTTACTTGTTTATTTATGATTATTAACAAAAATTACGCGGTGTAAGTTTAATATAATATATTAAGGGAGTATAAAATTATATTATTACAAAAACAGTTTGGAATGAGACCGCTGTTGATGGCAGCGTGGCACGGACACCTCAACGCTGTACAAACTCTCGTCAAAGCAGGTGCTTGTCTTGCAGTTACTAACAAGGTATGCTTACCTAGTACTTTGAATAAAATAAATTCTAAAGATTATTATTATTTTAATGGTAAAAATAAGCAACTAACAAACTTTGACCGTATTACACGGCGATTATCGTAATATCAATCATCATATTTTTGTGTTTCTTGAATTAATGTGATTAATAAAACCTATTATTAAAAATAAAATTAGTTTGCAATACATTTTGAAGACAACTTTTCGTTTTATTTTATGATGAGTATGATGAATCTTCCGCGCTACATTAATTATTACTGTTCCGTTTTATGTCACTTTTATGTTATTAAACTGACCTCTATGTTAATGTGTGTTTATAATATGAAAACTAATTTGGAGCCCGACATTTTAATAGCTTAGTTAATAGTGTGCTATTACTTATTATAAAAATACTTGCCATACCATATTTTTTAAATATATTATTGTATACATTATTTGGAGAATAATTATTTACTTATATTGATGGCGTGGTTAATGTCGTTTGATTTTATGTTCGGGGCCGGTTAGCATGGTTGGTAGATACTTGCCTTTCACGCTGAAGGTTGTGGGTTTGATTCCCACCTAGGACAGACATTTGTGTGCATGAACATGGCTGTTTGTGCTGAGTCTCGGTGTAATTATCTATATAAGTATGTATTTACAAAAGAAAAGTAGTATATGTAGTAGATAAGTGGTCTGGTTTACATAGTACAAGATCTGCTTAGTTTGGGATCAGATGGCCGTGTGTGAATATTGTTCCAGGATATAAATGTATATATATACAAACGGTACATAATTTTGACAAATAATAATTAACATATTATATAATTTCTATATTATCAACGAAAATATTAATATGTTGTTATATGTTTCTAAATAGAAAAACAATGACATCCTACAATGCGCGTGTGCTCGTGGGTCCAAGGAAGTAGCGGCTTACGGGATATCCCTCGGCGCTAAGATACAAGGGAGCGACACGGCGGGTGACGCACCTCTTGCGCTCGCAGCACGCGCTGGATATACTGCCGTTGTTGAACTATTGTTGGGGAATGGTGCCCACATAGACGCCGCTAATAAGGTAAATATATCCCATGTTATATATTTAAAGCAGTTTGTATAAGCCATTCGTAACTTAGTTTACTACGAATTTCTTAAGTCGGCTTTTACGATACTCATAGACTGCAAATTGCGGTGGCCCTATTTACTCAGCCGCAATCGTAAGCCGTAGTAGTAGGTACATGAAAATATATTCAAATTTTCTTTCTTGATTTAATAGTTATAAATACTTACTTAATATAATTCCTTTTTAACATTTTTTTCAATTGAATAAATCATTCCAAGAACCGTTCGTTTTTCAATTAAGAGTATAAACAATAGTTTTATAAAAGTAGGCGTGCCTCAGGCGAATAGAATTCTGAACGTCTTCATCGCCGCAAGTCAAAATCCAAATTACTTGACTATTACAAAAATGTTCTACTTTTTATCTAAATACTGTCAAGTTAAATGAAGAACAATCCATTATTTCCATATTTCCATTTCCATATAAGTTCCAGTTTTATATCTATTAAGTTATATATGTGTAATGTGATTACTACGATGAAGAAGCATATGTAACAAGGTACTAAGGCTATTGCCAGTATCACTTATCTATTAGTATCACTTGGGGGTATAGTAACAGCAGCAGAGTCGAGATCAAAGCTGCCTCTCCTATCACTAGTTACCACTATATTACGATTATAATAGGTAACTAGTTTTCGCCCGCCGCTTTCCCCCCTTTTTTTCGCTGGAAAAACGCGTTTACGCGTTTCCCCCACTTGAAGTGGGGGGGTATGTGGGACTCGCCGGCGCCGAGCATGCGCCGGAATACCCACTAAAAAACCAGCGGTACCCACACCGCCTTTTCGAGGGGCGTTACGGGATCGCTTGCACATACTACCGTGACGCCCCGACGGTTGGCCCGCCTCTGCAGACTTCCAAATCCTAGGGGGTTCAAAGGTAGGAGGGTACAAAGACCCCCTAACCCCGGCAACACTTACGGCGGGAGGAGAAGATGCGCATAGCGCCGACGCCTTCTCCCCGGTCTTATTCGGCGAAGCGAGTCAGCGGAGGCCCTCTCCTCACGCTCCCGCTCCGCTGCCTCCTTCTGCGACATGACTTTTTCGTAGAAGGAGACCGTCTTCAACCAGCACCTCTCGCTACCAAGCATGGCGTTTATCACACTCGGCAGCGAGAGGTCTTCACCGACTAAGGCCGCCAGAGACAGGCGCTGAGGCCCCCAAGCGGCACACTCCATCAGAGTGTGGCACGCTGTGTCCGAAGGCGCACCACACTCATGGCAGGAGGGTGTCACCTCCCGTCTCGCTATCCAGTGCAGTTACTTACCGAAACAACCGTGTCCGGTAAGTACCTGCATCAGCCTGAATGTGAGTGTGCCGTTCCACCCAGCGACTCAAGTGGCGGCGGACCGCCTCCACTGTCACTAGGCCTGCCGAGGAGGACCTCAGGTCCTCCTCCCACCTGCGAATCAAGGCTCGCTAGGCTAGGGCCCTGACTCGCTCAACCTCCGCCGTCCCTTTTTTTTTTAACGCCATGGAGCGTACCACGCCAGCGTATAAACGCCGATATGGTGTTTCCGGCCCTCCTATATTCGGCAGGAGGCGGCCCAGGGCGGCAGCAGCGCTTATAAGCTTCGGGCCGAGTTGTATAAAATGCTGCCTGAAGCTCCATCTTCCGTCCAGGATCAGGCCCAGATACTTCATCCGGGCTTGCACCTTAATCACCGTCCCTTGGACGGTGACAGACGCCCCTCGAGGGGGACCTCGACGTGGATCGTGGAATAGGAGGGCCTCTGTGTTTGTGACAGAGACCCACAAGCCCAGCCTCCCAATCCGGTCCATTGTGAGCGACACTCCGACCTCGGTCAGGCGGGCCGCATCCTGAAAGGTTCGCCTCGTCGCCGTGATGAGGGTTTCATCCGCGTAGCACAACACCCTCATCCCGGGAAAGATGGGGCCCTCAGGAGCCAATCGAATCCGACGTTCCACAGGATTGGGCCGAGTACCGACCCCTGTGGAACGCCGCAGCCTACCCAACGCCGGACAAGTCGCCCATCGCCCCCCCTCCAGAGGACCACTCGGTCCCGGAGGTATCCCCCAACAGCCTTCTGAGATAGAAAGACACCCCGTGGTATCGGAGTGACCCTTATAGTCTCGAAGGGTAGACTGTTGAAGGCGTTCGCTACGTCCAGCGATACCGCCAGGACTACATCCCCTCGTGCCACCGCCTCCGTGGCCCAGGTCTTTAGGGCGTCCAGGGCGTCAATGGTTGATCGACCCTCCCTGAACCCGTACTGAGCCTCTGAAAGACCCGGCCCCGCCTCGTTGAGGTGCTGAATAAGACGGGCAGCGAGGATCTTCTCGAAGAGCTTGCCCGTCCCATTCAGCAGCACAATTGGCCTATATACCGAAGGAGAATCGAGTGGACGCCCCTCCTTCAGCAACAGAACCAACTTTCCCTCCTTCCACAACTTCGGAAACTGCCCACTGGAAAGACATTCATCAAAACGTTCCCGAAGCCTCCCACCTAGATGTTCCAGGGCGTCACGCAGAACACGCCCTGGAACCCCGTCCGGACCCGGCGCTGTGGTTCTGGCCCTCAATCGATCGAGGGCCATCTCCATCTCTCGCTCCGTAACGTATGGTGGAGCCGCACTGTCATCTGTTACAGAGAGAGGAGATACTTGGTAGGACGTGTTCGCCTGGTTGGGGAAATAATTCACCAACCAGTCGCAGGAGGAGATCCGGCGGCAACGCTTCCGTCGCAGGGGTGCCGTGTGTGCGGAACTTTCCTCGTACACCACGATACGGGCGTCCCCACGGGTCCCTGTTCAGGCCCACCAGAAGCTCCTCCCTTGCTCTCTCCTTAGCTTGACTTATCACCTGCTGCAGTCGCCGCTTCCCCCCTATATTAGGTGGTGCTTGCACAGATATAAGATATAAAAAATTCAAGCTAGCTTTAGCCGAGAAAGCGTAGCAGACAGACTTGTTTCGGATATGTTATACTGCTTAAACTATCCGTTTACAAAGGTAAACTATAACTAACCATTACGTGGATGAGACTTTCTAAAAGAAATTTTGATTTAAATTATTGTTTCAATTATATTCAATTTAGTAAATAAAGATCTAAAGACGTTTAATGATAGCAAATTTATCTAGTTATCTTTGAGCATACTCAAAATGCTTTATTTTATTGAAATATAATAATTATATTTCACTATTTTTAAAACATTATCAAATGATATCAAAGGTATGAGGGGGTATCGGGCGCTACGTTCTAAAAAAGTAGATCGTTATTAGTTTCGCTACAATCTCAAAGGATCATCTAACCTCAACGGATTTTCAATACTTTTTTTAATATACAAATATTAAAAAAGGTATTGACAATACTAAAACTTTTCAGATTAATACCATAGAATTAAACTAGGCATTATAATAAGTTCTAAAGCAATAAAAACATTTTCAAAATCACATCACACTATAACGAATGTTTTTTTTTAGTTACCAGATACCGCTAGTTGTCATTTAAATTGTGCTATAGTTATTTCTGAGTACGATTAATTATTTTTAACATTTACAAACGTTTGTATCTTATAAAAGTTCAATAGTTTGATTATCGTCGAAGAGCTTTTTAAAGTTACTCTACGTAACTAAGCTTTTGTTTTTCAGAGTATATAATAATTTTGATACTTATTGATTTCATAATCAATAAGTAATATTTAAATACTTGACTTTCACATAAAATGACGCTTGTCGAATTAATTTTCTTAAATTCTCTTCATAATAAATAAAAATAACTTTTTTATATGTTTGTTTGTCTATGATAGCTAGCCTATTCATCCGATTGCAATGAAACTGTATTTCAGTTTTGTTACTTGTTGTTTTTTCGAAAATCAAAACGTAATGAGATGCGGAATATCAATCGAGCGCTATGGCTGAAGCAACGGTTAACGATTATCTAAATATTTATGTTTACGATGTTAAGAAGCGAAAGGTAAGAAATAAGTAAATACCTTTGGGCAAATTACTAACAAGATCTCGAATACATACAACAAAATAAACTCTCATTATATTTATATATGGTCCAAATAAAGCATTACCTATTCTTTTTTTACACGTGGAAAATTATTTTAAGACTTGTTTTACTGAAAATGATTGTAATAATAAAATAATATTACAAATATGTGATCTATTTATTTATTTAATTTTATAGAAAACAGGAGAAAGACTAAGTACAGTTACTTGTTTATTATTAATATATTAAAGTAATAATTTTTCGGCCTCTTCATATTCCACTTTTAAAAGCACGTCAGTTAATCTTCTCTACCCTACCCGTCTGGGTAGGGTCGCCCACTTATCAGATATTCTACCACTAATACTACACAGTAATACTTATTATTGTATTACGGTTTGAAGGATGAGTAAGGCACAAGGGTCATATTATCGTAGTTCCCTGGTGGCGCATTGGACTTGTAGGGAATGGTTATTATTTCTTACATCACCAATAACTATTTGTCGATACAAACCATACCATATTTTATCTAACATTCAAAAAATAGAGGTTAAATAAAAAACAGATAAATATTTATTGAATCGATTAAAATTGAACATTGATTAGAATAAATTCTAACTTCAAAACTAACAAACTCCACAACTTTCTGGCCCGTCCACCTAAATTGATAATAAAAAAAAAACATACAAAAATTGTTTAACTAATAACCATTTCCAGCTTTATTTTCTAAGCACATTATACTAAATGTAATTCTTGTGAACAAAATAAATTATTATCAAAATGGAATCAGTTTCAATTGTTAAATTAAAAACGACATCATCAATTTCATTTTAAAAACTGAAAGAGAGGGATAAATAAAATTTACAAAAACAATATGCTATTTATGCTATTTTACCTAGAAAACAAAAACTATTTCTACCAGGTAACCATAAGTCGGGCTACAGTCGGATTTAAACGAACGTAACTTGCTATAACAGTTTTCCAATAAACATGGCGGCTGGCCTTCTTCCATTGCATATTGTATCTGTCGTGTACAGAACAGTTAACGTTAAAATATAATGTGACCTACCTATTCATGGTTTTTTGAATTGACATTCACTCGAAAATTAATTTTAGTTAAAATAATAGTGACTATTAAATAAGCAAAGTTTTAATTAAACCATTTTCAAATATTATTTCTTTAAAGATTTCGTTTAACTTATTACTTAATATTTATATTTAAAAAGGGTTTAAAAAGTAAACATGATAATAACTTAAAAGGGTGTTTATGAACAAAAATATACAGGTGGGACGGACTGCCCTTCATGTCGCTTGCGAAGGTGGTCACTGCAGCACTGCTACTCTCCTAGTAACAAAAGGTGCATCGCGGGAAGCCCGTGACAATTCAGGACGTACTCCACTTCACCAAGCGGCCGTACATCGGCATACGGAACTAGTAAGAGTTCTTCTTGAGACGGGGTGCAACGTAAATGCCACAGATAATGTAAGTTTATAATAGCCTGGTATAAAATATTGCCATCTATCTTTTCTAATTAACTAGTTAAATAAACTGCGTGAGCGTAACGATCATTTGGTCTAACAAAGTCTCTTTAAACACAAACTCTCTTTAAACACAAGCTTAATCGAAGGATAAATAGGAATTAGTAATTCCTTAAAAAACTACCATTGCTACTAATCTTAAAAAAAAAGGATTTGTTTTATTAAAACTCTTTATTCTTAGTTAAGACCCAACATTTCAAATAGGTTAATATGATAGGCAGGTTATGTCATTAAAATATGTGTTCGACATTTATATATAACATCTTTTTTTTTCTTAGAATGGAGTAACCGCATTACAAATGGCATGTGCCCAAGGTTGTCGCGGTATCGTAGAGCATCTGCTCGCCTTTGGGGCCGACGTGCATCTTCAAAATAACGTAAGTTATTAAAAACATATATGATAATTTGCTTATTGCTGTTTGTGATTTCGTTTGTTAATATTTTCACCTTTTCAGGGTTTCATCAACAAAATCATAAACTAAATCTCAGATCCTATTTAATTTTTATAACTAAATATTAAATCGGCTTGCTCATGGTGTCATAACAAATATAACGATTATCCTCCATTATACCCCCTTTTTGAGTTGAGTCCGTCTGTTAGAGTTCGCTCCCATATTTAGATTATTTAAAGACATATTTTATATAAGGGTTGATTGTAAATAATCCTAACTCCCTTGGCAAGATCATGTTAACAGAGAAGTCGTCCTCTGTTAATATAATCTTAAATACATATAGATTGTCTGAAATGTATCTAAATAGAGAATAAATTGCATATATATCTTCATCACTCATTAAAAATATTTTAATGGTTCATTTTAAATCGTAAAATTGTTAATACTTATGCACGCGTCAATTCCGAGATTATCAGTGACTTTTCAACAGCATATACTTTTCATAAGTACAAGTATTATTACGCTGTTTATAGCTACACTAAAAAATAGGTCTTATTATAATTTAACAATAGCTAAAGTAACTCAATGTAACTAACTACAGGCACAATGGACATCATATTTAAAAGAGTATTGACGATGAAAGGAACTTTAAAATTATATATAAAGCCAATAACTATGGGCGATGGCGAACAATTACCAACAACAGTAGATCCATTCTTTTGCCTAGTACAAAAAAAAAATAGACATCAACGTTGCCTTCGAAAGATACCGTAACAAATGAGATAGGATACGAGCATCGAACAATTGCGAAGATATACTGACACTATATAAATTACCTTCATTATCAATTAAATAGATAAGACTCTCGCCTACACAGTACACAGTGTTGTTATTTTGGCTTAAATTAAATGTTCTTATGTATAAAAAAATCTCTTAATAAAAAAAATACATTCTTGAACACCTACTACCACTAGTTAAATTTAAGTAAGGAGGTATTTTAGTCTAAGTTTTTGCAACGTCGCAAAAAAAAGTAATTTAGGTCCGCTTGTTTTTATATATTTATTTCTTTTCTCATTGAAAATAGACAATTATGATGACATTAAAATTCGACCTTTCATGTTTGTGTGGTAGGTGGGCTCGTCAGCACTACACGCGGCGTGCGCGGCGGATGCCACAGATATAGTGGAGCTACTCTTAGCGCACGGAGCGGACCCAGCTCTGACCGATCAAGTGAGATGCATTTAAGATACTCTAACAACTGGTGGTAGGGGCTTTGTGCAAGCTCGTCTGGGTAGGTACCATCCACTCATCAGATATTCTACCGCAAAACAGCAATACTTGATATTGTTGTGTTCCGGTTTGAAGGGTGAGTGAGCCAGTGTAATTACAGGCACAAGGGACATAAAATCTTAGTTCCCAAGGTTGGTGGCGCATTGGCTGTAAGCGATGGTTGACATTTCTTACAATGCCAATGTCTAAGGGCGTTTGGTAACCACTTACCATCAGGTGGCCCATATGCTCGTCCACCTTCCTATTCTATAAAAAAAAAAAAAAATATAACATCTTAGTTTCCAAGGTTGGTGGCGCATTTGCGATGTAAGCGAAAGTTAACACTTCTTACAATGCCTATGTCTATGGGTGTCGGTGACCACTGACCATCAGGTGACCCATATGCTCGTCCGTCTACCTATTCTATATAAAAAAAAACGCTTTTAATGTAATTTATGTCTAAACCATGATGTTTTACTAACAATATTCAAAAATGGAACACAAACATAATACCTTTTTTTGTTTCTTGTTAACGTGTAACTAATTCCTTTTTATTTTATTTTTCGTTCTTAAGATTTGTTAATGATATTGTATGGAAATACATTAAATAGCAGGTAAATATTTATATAAAAAACTATTTCTAAAACAAAATAATGGGAAACAAGGAAAACAAAACAAGGGGACACCCGGGTTTGAACCGGGGACCATTCGATCTGCAGTCGAATGCTCTACCACTGAGCTATATCCCCTTTAACGAAAATGGCTAAATTGACTTTGTGTTACTCAGATGCCGCCGCGTGACTCATGCATGTCAAGATAAGCCTCCATAAAAGCTACCCACGAACACAAAATAAAACAAAAACTACATAATATGTACATTTAGCATACTACTTCGTTTCGACGCATGGAATAAAAGTAAAATTTGTTGGAATAATCATTTTGCCATTTATATATATATTTTTATCTCATTATTCATTAATTCATAAATGTTAGAAATGATTTTATAAATAACTGGCAATATCTAATCACCCGTTATACAATTGTAAAAATAATATAGTACCACAATTTATAATATAATATTACATTATTTTAGTGTACACATTGTTGAAGAACCAAAAAAATAAATAAATTTTAGTTGTAATTCTATAAAGATGGGGAAGTCTCCCTTGGTCTACCTTGGGTGGGATTCCGACCACTAACAACAAAATTTAGTTTTGCAAATGGCGGTCACTATTGTACGTTGTGTTTGAAATGTGATTAATTATAATAGATAAATTATAGGCTAAGCTTACACCTCTTAAATTATTATTAGTCTTTCACAATCACTCAACCCCTAACTTTAAAATTCTAAATGTTATGAAGCTCCCTTTGCTAATTTTCATCACAGAACACTTATTCTCACATATATTACGTTCTGCTACCGCCGCCGCACGTTCAAGTTTCTTCAAGATGGCGCGAAAAACATTGTCGTCGTTAATTGGTCAAACGACATCCCGATACATCCCCAGTAAAAAGGGACAAATATATATATATTTTGTTATAAGTTGGAAAGAGTTAATGTGTTTTCTTTGTAATTAGTGTTGCAAGTATTATAAATTAAACAGTATGTGACGAAAAAAAATTTAAAATTAATTCAAAAATTATCAGAATATTTTAAATGTTTCATTTGTTACATAACGAGGTAACTTCTTTCAAGTTTCTATACCTACTAGCTTAAGTTTAATTAGTAATCTTGCACTGACAATGTGCAGAAAATTTTTCATATCCAAAGCCAGCAAGCCATTGCTTTGTTGAAAAGGTATTAACTTAAAAAAGAATCACAAAATAAGATCCCATATTATTAATTATCTATTTTGAAGTCGTATTATAAATTTCGTAAGTTATTTTATAAAAAAATATTCAGAAAGCTCCGAAACGGCAATTCGAAATTCAATCTAAACTTTTTAATTTTATTGCCTTTTTGTTGGTCATATTCATATATGTATGTTATTAGTGTACGTCATCATCAAATAATAATTCATATTTTATAGTTTAAAACTGAAATTTACGATATGTTTGATTAATTATTGTGACAATTAACGATTTTTTTGTGAGTTTTAACACTAAATATATAAGATAATAACATTAAAAATTTCGATTAAATTATTATTTTGATCAGATATTGTTATTTTAAACATTGAATTGGAATATTATGAACAAACTATTGGATTGGAAATTATACGCCAGTAGATTGTGACATGTACCAAATGCCATTCATAATCCAAAAAAGTAAAGATCAGTAAAGAGACATATATAAGAGAGTACATCTCAGCAAAGAGAACATAAAGTACTTACTCGTACTTGATATATTGAAAAAATTGTTTTGTAATATTTTATTAGTATTTTCTTAATTACTGTTTTATTACCTTCGTTACTTGTTATAACATACTTAACGTATTTTAGCGTGTATGCTGTCTTGAGATACTGAGGCGTATATTATTCAGAGACGGATTCTGGTATGAGGCTTGCCAATACTCAAATTTCGAAAAAATAATATATTTTTATTATAACACGTCACAATTATTTGAGTACCCTGTACCGACTGATTAATCCATTATAATCTAATTAGATATTGTTATGTTTTCGTCATCATGCCAAATATGAAGTACAACTAAAAAGGCGATGTGCTGACGGCACAGTACAATAGATAACTCTATTGCGCCGAGTTTTATCATACTGGTACATATTTCGGTGGCGGAACTATATAAGGATTGGTTAATATTTCTTCCAGCGCCAATGTCTATAGGCGATGGTGACCATTTGCAATCATGTAGCCCATCTTTCCTTCCGTTCCTTATTTTATATTTAAAAAATGGATACAATTACACAATGTACAAATAACCATAAAACATACCTACATATATTTTTTTTAATATTTAAAAAAAAAACTATGTGTGTTATTGTCTTATATATATTTGTCTTTAGTCTTTGTATATACACCCATATACAATTAAGGTATTAATTGTCACTGATTTAACTGACATAGACCTTATTAACACGCAGCCTTGAGGCGGACTGTCAATACTTTTACCGCAACTGTTACTGTTTTTGCAACATTACATCGCGCCGGAACTCAAATTACCATCCTCACCACCTCGATGTCTGGAAAACCACAGCAGCGAGATTTTTTAGGCACTTCCTGCCTCGCACAATCACTCTGTGGTTGCTTTCGCTGGCGACTTTTCCAAACCGATATGACATAGAAACCTTCAAGAAAAGAGCGTACACATTCCTTGAAGGCTGGCAATACACCTGCAAGTTTCGTGTGTTGCAGGTGTTCATGGGCGGCGGTAGTCACTTTCCATCAAGTGAGCCAGCTCGTTTGCCCCATTTTAATTTAAAAAAAATCCTAACACTATGTACGCAAAATTTATTAAATGATTGTTGTTGTGTAACATTAAATTTCGTGTTTCACGCTTCAAATTCAACCTTAATTCCACATACCTCAATTCGACCTTAAAATATTACTATACTCTTAAAAAGGTTTTACTCCAATATATATTTTCAATTTTGCACGCTTAAAAGGTTTTTGTTTTACATTAACGATGATTGCTATAACAATGTCACGGTGGAGATATATAATCTCATTTTTGTTCCGTCTTGCCTTGCAAATTAATTTTTACATTTAAGAAATTCGCGTCCTTAATACAATCACGTTGATAAATTGATGAGTTCATTTTAAACAAAATTCAATTTTCATTGTAGGAAAAAGCCACCACTGTAAAAAAAATATACAACATATTAATTATGTTAATTTTTGCTTTTCAGATCGTCTTGTTGATCTTGTGACCAGTTTATAAGACTACAGATTTCAAAATCCTGGTCCTAAATAAATATAATTGGTTTTTCCGTTATCATTCGCAGTAGCCTGTTAGAAATTACACTCGGAAACTCCCTACCTACTGTCTCTGATGTTTCTCAAATCGCCGTAACCAGTTCAGTCAAGAGTTTATACGTTGCATTATAGTATATTTTAGAGCACTTCAATAAATAATAGATCAACCAAGTGACGACCTTTTTATTTAAGAGGTAACTTAAAGATCAACATCGTTGTTAAAACAATCACAATTTTTTTAGTTGGGCGATTTTATGACCAATAATTGTTAAATTACGATATCATTTTTAGGTATTTAGGTAGGATATTAAATAGTTTAATGTAACGCGACGTTTGGTTTAGTCGATGTGTATTCTAATTTAATCCTTCAACGTGACATTTTAATAAAAGTTATAAGTGAAACAAGTATAATTTGATGTGATTATTTTAACCGTTTACTGACCTCAGCGAGAGAATAAACCAGTATCGTCGGTTTTGCTAGAGGACAATGCCGTGGGATTAATTAGTCTTTTTTATCTTCTAAAACAAAAATGCATTAGCGAAATTAATTCAAAGAATAAACTTAATATTCTTATTTAAAGTACTTCGTCACTATAATATTAAAACTTAAATCCTACACATATTTACATGCTTTCTATCGACTGTATCACGGCGAGTGCTCTGAGGGATTATTCTCTCTAATTCCTGCTTCCCCCTTCCTTCTTAAGTCCACGCGAGCTGGTTCTCGATGTCACCGCCTAACTGTGACATCAATTCCATCGCGAACAAAGAAATTTGGCAACTCCTTTCTTTGTCGCACTTCCAAAAAATGTCCTTACCAGCTCACGTGTTCCCCTCCTCTTACAACCCGGGTTCCTTCAAACGAGGCGTGGAGAGGCATCTTGCGGGCCGGCAAGGCGAAGGCGGCTAGTGCAGAACGTTTTTCCCGTCTGTACTGGCCGTCGTCGCGTTTGGACTCTACTACCACTTACCATCAGGTGGAGTAGTCATTTGCCCTCCCGGCGAATATAAAAATATATATATATATATATATATATATATATATATATATATATATATATATATATATATATATATCTATATATTTATTGCATCTTAAATCTATAAATCTTTCTCATATAAAGTTGTTATGCATTTATGCTCTAAGGTAATCCATTTACCTTTTCAATATTATACAGAACACATAAATAATCCATACTTCAACAAAAGAAGCGAAAGGTTAAAAAAACAGAATATAACATGAAATAATAATCCCGAAATTCCGTGTCTCGTCGCTCACTCGGTGTTGAATTATTGAAGACTCCCGCGCTACTCGCCTGGTAACTCGACATCTGTTGCATAATACAAATGATTAATTAGTAATCTATCTTGTGCGCGTTTTTGACTGCGATAAAATGGTTTTAAATTACTAATTATACCAATAAAAAACGAGTTAGTACGATTATTCGAACTCGTTAGTACGAGTATGTAAACAAATTATTCGTGAGGGTTCGCACCGTAAGGTCTAATGGTGCGTGACATTACCGACGGACGCGGACCAGCCTGCACCAGCACACCGCGCGAATAAAATCGTCTGTGAATTGATATTTTGTAGAACAACTCAAAGAACTCATTTTTTAAGTTGCCTTAATGTAAAAAATAACATGTGTGTGGTTTGTTTTTAAAGTATTTTTATTATAGCAAACATTTTCTCATGTTTATTGAGGATGGAAGAATGTTTTCAAATATGTTATAAAGTCGTGTCAGATACTAAAACGTTAAACTACGAGTTTGTATAAAGTGAAGACGGTTATAAAATTTCGTGTGGACGGACAGTTTCTTTATAAATTTCCATTATTGGCGACGTAAAGGTCACAAACACCCTTGAACCTTTACAATTGCGTCGTGAGATAGCAGCACTGAGCGCTTTCTATCGACTGTATCACGGCGAGTGCTCTGAGGAATTATTCTCTCTAATTCCTGCTTCCCCCTTCCTTCTTAAGTCCACGCGAGCTGGTTCTCGATGTCACCGGATGGAATTCCTTAGCAGCTCACGTGTTCCCCTCCTCTTACAACCCGGGTTCCTTCAAACGAGGCGTGAAGAGGCATCTTGCGGGCCGGCAAGGCGAAGGCGGCTAGTGCAGAACGTTTTTCCCGTCTGTACTGGCCGTCGTCGCGCTTGGACTCTACTACCACTTACCATCAGGTGGAGTAGAGTCATTTGCCCTCCCGGCGAATATAAAAAAAAAATAGCCAAGCATCATTAACCAAACTTGCAATAAGTTTAACCTACTCTTATAGTCAAAAGAGTAGGTTCAACTTACAGTACAGTAAACACTTTATAAACTGACTTATGTGGATAAACAGTTCCCAATAAGATACCTATTTTTTAATATATATATAATAGGTTATAACCGCAAACTGATATAACCATACATTCCCCGTGGGGCTTAAACGTTCGTACTCCACAATTATATATATAACATGGTGTTACATTATAGCCTTTGTTAGTAACTGCACTATCTACTGCAAAAATATTTTTTTCAAATCCGGCTAGTACATCCAGAGATTAGTGCGTTCAAACAAGAGTTTATAGTAATATAATGTAAATTAGTTAGAAGTATGTATTACCTATATATACTTATAACTAATTATATTACTGTAACCTCCTAGGCATCAGTCGAACTTACGGTAATGTTACCTTTTACTTGGTTGTGTAAAGTCTATCTAACGTGCTATATGAATGTAACAACAATTTTTCTGAAACACTACGAATCTCCTGTGAAATAAAGGTGTAAAGTATTATTTTATATTATTCTTATTTGCCAGTGGTCTCAATCACCCTTGAGCGTGGCAGGCGGCGCAGGGGAGTCCCCTCCGGAGGGATTTAGACGAGCGGCCCGAGGCTCCTTCTCGGCCATACTGGATTTGTTGACGGCCACCACCAACCTCGATCATCATCAAGTAAGAATATTTAACATGGAAAAAAGTCAAATGTTTCTTTTAATTAGTCGTTTGTAGGTCTGTTAAAACATTATAAATAATACGTATTAGGATTTATACCTATCCTTAAGATAAAATTTATATTTTACAGTAGTAAGCACATAATATGATCTACAAAGGGTCATAGATATCCATGTTTTGCAACTTTCTCTTTAATATATAGAAAAGTGGACTTTTTCTAACACTTTTTTTTTCAATACAATATGGTATATTCACAGATTAACGCGTTCAGCAAATCAATAGACTCGTCTGCCTGATAATAGATACTAGTATAGATTTACATTAAAAATCAAAGTCGACCCTAATAAACTCCGATCTTACCTTACGTTTGGAATTAACGGTCATTTAACAATGTATTAAATACCGTATCCTAAAGAGCACATTTCATTCGGTGTGACATGCAATTAAATGCGAAAACCCCTTCTGCCATTATTTACATTTTCGGATTGTAAATAAGCTAATTAATTGGTTCAATTACGGGTGTTGAACAAAGTATGGGTATTGACGTAAAATACTATTGTTATTTCGAAATACTTATATCAATTTATTGTAATATTTAAAAATAAGACGTAGTTTACATTTTATAGTTAGAGATTTTATATTGCATATACCTTATCGTTAAAATTGTTGGACATTTGCTGTAGTGAAATAATTCTGTCCGTTTAGTAAGTATAACTACGATTTTAATAAAAACTTAGGTATGCCTTTCGTGTTATTAACATCTCCAACATTTATAATTTATTTATTTATTTTGGGAAACATCATATAATACATAAACATTTGATAACAAAATAAGACTCACGTAAGCCAATAAAGTTTCCACTTTTACATTGAAACATGGAGTGAACCTAACAAGAACAAGTTATTAAAGTATATAAAGTAAAGTATTAACAAGTGATTTAATAAATTCATTTTACTTGGAACTGACTCGCCTACCGTTTCCCAGAGCTTAGACAGAGATGATGTTCAAGGATTGCTTATTTAAAACTGTAAAGATTATTTTTTATTGAAAGTAGTCTTGCTTTGTTTAATTATTAAATAATTAGTGGCGATGGATTTTTCTCGAAAAATCTCTGTTTATTTAATAATACATAAGAAATATAATACTAAATATTAATAAATTTAATATTTATACAATACAGTATCACATATGAATATGTCTCCAGCTTTTTGAAACGTAAGTTAATATAGCACGAATTATAAAACACACGCCGTGGGGCGTATGGTTCCGGTAGAGTAAAGTGTTGGTTTGACTCATCTCGTACCGAGTTTGGAATGAATATATATATATATATATATATATATATATTTTAAATTAACGTAAAATGTTAATATAACTTTCCAAGGGACAAAATAAAACAGTTCAAAAATAGAATGATTGATAAGGGAAACAAATCTAACTTTTGTAGGAGTTGAACGGTTTTAAGATTGTGTTTGATATTAATATGTAAGAATGCGTGAATAGTTTAAAAAAGTGAAATTTGCTTTTAAATGTAGTTAAATGTAGCAATTGATTGTGACAGTATTATGATTATACAAGAAATTAGGGTTCTACCACATGACCTTATAACGAGATATACATAAAAAATATTAGGCTTATTACAATAAATATCGAGTTAAGTGGTTTATCCGTTCGGGTTTATTGAAGCATAGTATATGTTATGATCAGTATGATATATAATGTAACGATATAAATCAGTCCAATTTTCTATTATTTTGTTACATATTTAATAACTTTTTGGAATCTCACCTGAGAGGCGAAAAAATATTTTATACCCTCTAAATTTCACTTAAAAACAGAAACGTAACTTATTGAATCGTTACGCAACCACTTAACTTGAATAATAGGTATAATTAGTTGGTGGGCTGAATCTATGTCTATATCTGGTTCAATTATATTATCCAATTTCCTTCACAAGCTCGAATGAAGGACAAACAGCAAGTAACAAGTTAATTGTATTTGTAAACGAGATTGACCAAATCTGTCTCGTTTACCGAATCGATGCAAATTGGTTTGCGTTGTACATTGTATAGTACTGACAACACTGCTTCGAAAATCCGCACGGAATTCATATTTTAGGAAAAGTTTTCATACTAAATGAATGTTTGTACGCTTTTTTTTTAACTCTTAATAAGCCAGCACGATTGCCTAGAAGATACCTGTTTACTCTGGATTTAAAGACACCAACGTTGTACCTATCAGGAACATACTCAGGCAAAGCATTCCCCAGTTTCGCAGTGCGAATGATGAATGTAGATTCAAGGCGCTTCGTACGTAATGGATGTCTGGATGAATCAGTAATAAGCATCTCGTGTTTATGTATAAACTAAGGATATACTTATAACGCTAAGTTTCCGACTCCGCAAAATCAATATCAATAATAAAATTAAGCAGATATTTTTAACTTTGCTAATTAATTAAAATCTTCTATCAAATAATCATTATTAATAAAACATATTAAGCAATACTGGATTACATAGATGATATAAAGCGTGTACTGTCACTACTTGTTTTTTTTTTTTGTCAAATCAAATTATTTTTATTCATATATACTTTTACAAGAACCTACTTATGAATCGTCAAGCACTACCGCCATTTCGGAAACCGGATTCTACCGAGATGAACCAGCAAGAAACTTAGTAGTTACCATTTTCTTTAAATACGAATACACTTAATACCTACACGAGATCTAGCAATCATTCAATCCATGCATTTTTCTCAGATATAGGTACATTCAGAAACAGAGTAGGTACTTAATAGACTTTACTAATAAGATTATTTTTACCTATACGTTTAATTCACATACATAGATAGCTACATGTCATTTATTGGTAGAAAAAAAATTCTTAAATAAAGTATATATATATATATATTAATTTGATACCTATAAAACAGCAAACTAATTACTAAAATTATAATATAAAGTAAATTTCAGTCATTTACACAAAGTATATAAAGCTCACACAGACTATTCTAAAACGCAACAACAAATATGTTTAGTTGCGTTTTATGAATGAGTCAGGTACGTAGGTATTTAAAAGTCCTGATTATTTATGTATTTAGATATATAACATATATGTTAATGATTTATTGTAGTTATTGTTACTTTGTCTTAGCAAATACATTTTTATATTTATTAAGATTTATCCCTTAACTTTTCATTTTTATCCTTGCCATAGTCACTATGGTATGGCTCACATTTTGCACACCTATCGATGTTCTAGCTTCGTGTTCATGCCACGTCAATTTCCCTTAATCAGTATCAATTTCCCGTTCCTGTGAAAGCTTGGCGTTATTGCATTTGTTACTTCATTAATCGATCGGCGACTCAACCCTTCGGGGAATTAATTCAATGAATAATATCGTAAGCTAGTTAGTGATGCTACTGGATTGCTTTTGACCTGTTTTAACCTTGTAAAGTTACTGGTTAACAAATTCAATAAAATACACATCAATTTATTATCAAATAATAAACGTACCTATAAATAGTTCGTATGTTCGTGCAGAAATGAATATAAATATTTTGGTAAATATTGACTATTTCGAATTTGTAATAAAAAGATTAACACGTATTTTATCTAACACATAAACGAATAATTTAATAATCTCACTTCGCCTACTTTATAGCAATAAAGATTACGCTTAGACGTAGCTACGCTTAATACAACAACGTGGAGATTACAATTACTTAATTAAAATAAAAGCACTAACAGCTGTTATTACGGTTTATGCATATGTTATATCAATGCATAGCAAATGGCAAAAAGCGGATCGCTGCAAGCGCCGCACGTTGTCTTGCAACCGAACAGCGCGTGACAAACAACTTGGTCGAACTTTCTTTCTAAAATAGATTTTCATTCCATGCTAGTAAATACCGCAAGGAAACCTCAATGTGTCGGAATAAATTCTAACGTAATCTATAGACAGAACTTTTGAGTTAGATTTAATATCAGAAATGCAAAACAAATAGCTAATTTCATCTTTAAGAGTCACCGGAGGAATATCTTTTCAGGAGCACTCAGACGGTTCAACGTCCCCTCGTAACGAGGATAAGTCCGGCGGCCATTCTCCTGCTGCTAATGAAGGTAACTTAACTTTATGTAGGTACTTACTAATTACACAATTTTAATTTAGTGTGTAACTGTATGAATAATTTTTAATCAGGAATATTCACTAATATCACAAAGGATAGCTTGTTAAAGGAATTCAGAATCTATTCATTAAAATTATTTCGTCTTTTAAAATCATACGCAGGTAACCTATACAGTAACAGTGTTTACTACTAGGCTTACACATCTTCAAAGGAGCTTCAACCACGCTGCAATGAGAGTTTAGTAGGTTTGGTAACCTATATAGATAATTTTATTACTCATGCTGTTTTCCAATTACTATTTATGGCTATTGGGTATGTATTGTTTGTTTGTATAGCGGTCTCTTAAAATCAGCGTTGGGACTCGAGGGCTTTGTGTAGGTACAAGTTTTTATGTTGCCGATATGCCACAAGCCATAGCACCCTTTTTTACAAACAGCAAAAAAAAGTAGGTGTAGGCTTACTATGTGGTAGGGCTTTGTGCAAGCCCGTCTGGGTAGGTACCATCCATTAGATATTCTACCGCCAAACAGCAATACTTAGTACTGTTGCGTTCCGGTTTGAAGGATGAATGACCCAGTGTACGTAGACTGTACTGACTGTAATGACACAGGCACAAGGGACATAGCATTTTCGTTTCCAAGGTCGGTGGCGCATTGGCGATATAAGGAATGGTTAACACTTCATACATCGCCAATGTCTATTGGCGGTAGTGACTATTTAACATCAGGTGACCTTGCATATCACTGTGTACAAAACACAAATAAAGGAATTATATTCTGTTGTAAAATCTTAAAAATATATATATATTTACGGCATATAGGAGAGGGCAAAAGTGAGAGGTGATGGTCAGCGACCACTCTTCTTGATAGACTTGCGCAGCGAGGCTTCGCAGCAGACACACGCCTTGCTCTACCACCTACAGGTAATAATATCTATTTACACGATGAGTGCATACTCGTCATTATTGTCGTAATAAAATGTTTGCACAATGTCAAAACCGATGTTTTTTGCGTTTGTAGTAGTGCATCGACAGCAGATAAATAAACAAATACCTACTTAATTTTAACTAAAAGGAGAGGACAAATTTTTATATTGTTAATACGTTCTGATATTGTACCTAGGCCTCGTTTCTACGCTTTCCTCTTCAACAGCATATAGAGACAAACATTTCTACATTCCTCTAGTTATGGCATACTTTTTTTTCAGCTGATGTCATTATAGCATATTAATTGTGTCATTTTTCGTCTGTCGACGTCAGTCTTCATCTTTCTACTTTCTCCCATATATTATATTATAAGCTTATTATGAAATAACAATAAAAAGTAATGTAAGGTCTAATGATACCTACTTTATTAGATTTAAGTCACTGTTTTATTACATTACTACAAATGCAAAAACGTCTCCAAGCTTTGTCTATAACTCTAAATATATTAACATCAACCTTAATGACAAAGTTAAAAAAAACGCCGATTTAGAATGTAGCTTCGACTTAAGTTGTAATGACATTGGTTGTGCCCATTTTCCCGTTCTATTTTTCGCACGAAACGAATGCCAACGTACATTGCATCTATATGTAGCTCTCTCTTGGGCTACAGTGATTTGCATAAAATCGTAAAGAAACGTGAGTCATAGATAGATAGAGCTAGTATTTGTCACCATTGGCAAAAACACCCAATTTGTCGTAATAAGTATAACGTCTACTGTGCCGTCTAAAACAACCACTATTAAGTTGGCTTAAAAGTGGCTTTAAAATACTAGTCGTTTCATGAAAATATTGGAAAGATTTTTTGCGACCCAAGGTATTTTACGTATTTCTAAAAAATATATTTTTAGACAAATTGCGGGATGCTATTATGGGTGGGGAACCAAGGGACGCCGAAACACATTTCTTTCTACCTTGATAAAGGGCTGATAACGACCCAAAATTATAGAAAATTTTCACTTGCATGGAGCACCCATTATCTAAAGAGAATTTTGCATTACTTTAAAATGTTATCAACATACCATACCAAAAAACAGGCTGTGCAAGATACCGCGAGCTATGCTACCGCGCATCGCAAGCGCATGCGCCACCAGATCGCGCGCCGCAGCCGTGCGTCTGCATCAACTGCTCGCGACGGCGCTCTATAGATACCTGACCAGCAGACGATGCAAATGCTAAACGACCCATACCCACCGCTGCCATCGTGAGAAGAACTTACAAATTTTAATCACAAGCTTCAAATAATAATAGGTACATGTTCTTAATGTTGCTTTTTTGATTATTTAAAGCATAACGTGTTTAACTAAAATTGACTACACTTTTACAACTAACAATACTATCAATATCTTTTCTTAGGAAGACTATCTATCCAGAGTAAAAAAATTATTATTTTGATATTTATTAATAACACTGAGTCTTTATGTACCAATGTATATATGTCTTTAGTCTTATTTATGTACCAATTCATTATGTATACGTTTTTATTATGATCAGATGTATTGATGTATGTATTTATCAAAGATATTAAAATAAAACCATAGACAACATTGTAATTTCTACTGATTTGACATATTTTTAACACGATTAAATGAAAATTAAGTTATTTATTATTTTAAGAATAGTAGTACGCTTTAAGGAAATACAGAATAATATTAATGTTCAACATATTGTTTCATAAAATCTGTGTTTAGTAATTAACAAAATGAATGTGATCATTTGCTATTTATAATTATTTAAATAATTTCAGATTACTTAATATAACACATATTAAACACTTTTGTTGGTTTCCCATTTTCATCATTCGTTCAACATAACTGATTACGAAATGTAAATTACTAAAATTTCACATGAAACTAATACCGCATTTTCACATTCGCGCGATATAAGAGACCAGTAGCGAGACGAATCGCGAACATGCATGTGTAATGTGGGCGATCGTCATTCGCGGGAGCGGTCTTTTGGACACGAGTCAAAGAAAATTGAGTTGAGAGACGAACTAATGCGAATGAGTAAACGGACACTCGTGTCAGCATAAAGTCCTTGAATATTTCGCCGAACAATTAGTAATTAGTGGGGCGAATCACAAGAACGCGCGTGTAAATGGTGTATAATACTTTCATGCCATCACGTCCTCTACATTTGAACGTATTTTATATGCTGGTCACACTGGTAAAATTACATGAGATTTTGTTTGAATAACTGTTTTTTTTTTTTTGCAAAAGTATTATTAAATAAATTCAAATACTATTCCCTTGACTGTCATGTTTACGAATTATTTAAACAACGCAAGACATTTATTATTTACATCCAAATTTTTGTCGTTGGTCTAGCGTCTAGAAACTTCCCTGCTTTCCAATGTGAGAGGAACGTTGTCTACCTTCTATTGATATAAAACCGTTATTAAAATAAATAACATAATTGTATTGATTAAATTAAAAAATGTCCAGCTAGGAACCGTAAAAGAAAATCTGTTGTCAATTAAACTACTTTAAAAAGTACGGTAGTTGATATTATATTTATCCAAAATCAATCACCATGTCAATGTATTTTATTTTTCAATAAAGAATACTTTGCAATAACTATTTAATTAGCACAAATAATTAGTCTAGAAATCAGATGAACGTGCTAATAGTGTTCTTGTGCCTTACCTGGAATACTTACCTAATCTTCCCTTTTATAGAACTTCTAGATATAAAATTTTAGGATGTCCCAACTGTCATAATTATACTTTAGAGATTAATTAAAAGAATGTATGCAACGTGATGACCAGCATAAACATTTCAGAACTTTTAATTATTTTGTCTCTCACTGTTTATCTGTTCATTTGTATTGATAGTTATTTATTAAATCTAAATGTAACGAAGTCTTAAACATAAAGAAATAAGTTAAAATGTAACTTTACACAATTTATTATATTAAATGTCTACATAATGATTTCCCATAAATTCTAAGATTATCCCAAAAAACATTAAAAGTAAAAAACTTAGGCGTAGGAGGATTACCTATTAGTAATATAGATGGCTCAACGTAATTTCTATTGGTCCAGATATGTAACAATATTTTATCTGTGTTAAATATTAAAGACCTCTTAATTTTAAGACGTAAAGTAACTTTTAATCTAGAATAATTTCTAACTCTTTGTTTATGTCTAGGTGTTTAAAATTTTATCCAATGTTAATATAATATTAAATTGTACATACAACTATTCTATTACACAATACAATGCTATAACTAAAATATAATTTATTACATTGATTATTCTCTGATCTACTTTTTCAATGTACTTACCCCCGCTTGCAGTTTTTTGTACATTATTTTATTCAAAATATTCACAAGATGAATTGTAAAACTTTTAAAAAATTAAATATATTATTATAAAAAATCGTATTTACCGTGTCTATGTTAATAATATCATAGGTTAGAAATTATTCATATAATCAATGTCTTATTCAGGAATTTTTAAAGCCAGTCTTGTACGTGAATTTAAATAAAAACTTAAAATTATAAGTATTTTTATTAATGTGAACAAAAATACAGGGTGTCATACTGAAACAGTTAAAAAGTTTTGTTTCGATATGGAAAGAAGACGAAACAGGAAACAATTTATATAAATTAAATCAAACAAATATAATATATTATGTCGCGTGCATAACAGACAGTTGTTCGGTCGAACAATCGAAACTATTTAATATTTTATTATTGTAACAACCAATTAGTCTTTCAGACGCACTTATACGAATACATTAATGGTAATTGAATGATCGTGATATGTATAACTGTGTCATTAAATGCCTTTTTAATCTTATATTATCGAAAAATATTTTAACTATTCTAATATACATCAATATATTTCCAAAAAGATACTAAACGCATTTGCCCAAACCGTTTAAATATTTAGTAGAATATATGTATAGGCTTTTAGAATTTATTAATTTTACGTTTTCTAGATTAACATTAACTTGGACATGATTCTTAATGCATTCTTAAAATCTACACAAACTTTGAAAATACACGGCTTTATATTTATAAATCTATAACCATCGGAATGGTTTAGAAAAAAAAGCATTTCATACAAAAAAAAAAAACAAATATAGTCAATTTCAAACGAACGAAAATATTCCAATATATTAATTATTATTACTTGCATACACGAGTAACGTATGTCACACGAATCATAGAGACCTAATAAAATAATATCTTATTCAGTCATTTTGTTTAACAATTAATATTGCTTTTAAGATTCAAAAATATTTCATTCATGCAATTTATGCTAATCAAATGTGCAATTCAAAAATTCTTAAATTTTAGCAATATCTACTTCGAACTATTGTATACATAAACAAAACTAAGCTAAAAAAAATGACGACGAATTTGTAAGAAACCTCTTGGCAGTTTTACAATAACTACGGTCTACAATTTTAGTAAATCATTTAATTCAAAAACCTAGACATGAACACTTAATGTAGACAAATTCCGTTTATATCATTTACAAACTATTTGCTGATTGTATTTATAGTAGAGGTATATATATTATATTTTACAAGTATATATTAAAACAAAAACTCCCTTCCAACGGGTTTGACGAGCTCCGGTCCTATTTGTCTGCTTAGATAGCGATGTCAAATAACAGATAATATTTGCTTCATATAGATAAAATATTGCGTTGTTATGATTAGTAACCTCAACTTTACGCGATAAAAATATTTCTAAGACTATTTATATTCATATTTAATTATATGTATAGGATAGGAACGATGGAGTGAAAACTACATATATATAACTCTTTGCATTTCTAAACAGACATTCAGACACACTATTTATTGAGTGCAGATACCAGGCTAGTGTGACCGTTAAAGTCACTCGTTAACGCCGATATGGATGGTAAGAGGACGCCGATGCGCTCCCACTGCTCGAAGTTCCGTGATGGCTGCGTTTTGACGATCTCTGGTAACCGTCTCCTGAACCGCCAGTGTATTCGTAATCATCACCTATGCGTACATCTAAATTAACATTCTGTATATTTTAACCTGATAGTATCAGCAATATTTTAAAGCTCAAAATAATTAATAGGTGTTACTTGAATTTTATTGCAAAAAAAAAAAACAAATATAAAACACTTACCGCACCACGCACCGTTCTCCAAACACCAGAGAATGTAAGACTGATATTGGCATATTATACTTATTGTTAATACTAGTAAATGTAAGCTATTAATTAATATTATTATGATTATTATTTAAAGGGATTTTTATCATGACCAATATTTAATTTTATTAAACTAAATATGTTTTATATAAAGTATATATTATACTATTTAAAATGCCATGAAAAGTACAATTGACTATATTTAAGTTTTAAATATATATTCGTAATTACGTATATAAAGGTTGGTGGTATATAATAATGCTAAGTATAAGTTACCAATATCAAAGATGTGTTATATATACCCAATAATCTAAATGTTACATGTTATAGAAATTCTTATTGAAATTCCATAAGTTACGATATTAACAACTGACTAGCTCTACTGTATTCGATTTCTGTAATGATTCTAAGTATGTTATATGAACGTTATTTCGCGTGTTCGTATGGACCTGATGCTGTTGCGGACATATCCGATACGTTACAAAAGGAGGGCTGTGGCGACACCATACCGGGGCAGAACATCATCGGGACCTGATGAGTTTTTAGTTTTTATAATATCATAACTAATAGTTTTAACTAAGTTTTATTTATTTATTTTACCGTAATCGTAATTCATATTTATTAATGATTTGAATTTTATACAATTTAAAGTTCGATGTACACCCATGAGTGAAATCAGTAGTAGTTTTTTGTTTTTTTTTTTTTTTTTTTTATAGATTGATACTAAGGAAAACATTTCATTCTATTCTTGATTGTACAAATATTTTTAAACCTGTGGCGGTGTTCCGATCGCATCATTCAGCGCGGGCATGTTGACGAACTTGGAACTTCCGGCTGTTACTCCATCGCCCTCTGCCAATCGTTAGTTTAGACTACTTTTTTAAACTAAATTAGAGCCATATTTATAACCACAATGTGTTTACGATTTGGAATAATTTTGAACTTTATTAGAATGGTTTTATTTTAAGTCAATTTGAACACGTTCGCAAATTAAAAAAAAGAAAGAAGATAATTGTAATCTAATCAATGAATATCATATTAAATATAATCTGGTGAAATTCACATCGCAATTATAAAAAAAAAAAAAAATTTTTAAGAATAATTTACTTTTAAGATATAGATATATAGAGGGTAAGAAATGAAAAGAATCAAGAATGTTAGTAATATTGCAAATACTTTACCGCGTGAGTTATATGTTAGTCTTCGTGCATGTACAGTGTAGTTATAAGCGTATAGTGTGTAATATTCAATATAATTAATTGAAACGGACCGATATCATTTCACTGTTCATTGTCTTGTATTAGTAGCGTAAGACTATTATGGAACTCTAGGATCCGGGTGAAATTTAAATCGATATAAAAACAAAAATTATGATAACCTTTTTCTCCTAGCCTAGGGGTGTCTATTCTATAGGGTGGGGGCAAACATTAAAAATGCCAGATATATTTTGAAATTTTTGATTTCTTTTAATTATCTACGTTTTATAATGTCCTTAAAGTAGATATATATTTCATCATAAGATATCTCAAATATTTGCAGTGGTAATATTAATATTTTTTAAATTATTCAACCAGTAGTATTACTTAAACCATTAAGATAGAAGAAGCTTAATAATAGGAAACTACGACAAACTGTTTATTTTTTCATTACATTACAACTACATACTTATGTTACCAGTTAAAACTAACTAATATATACCCAAAATACCTAATATGAATAATGCATAATTTCTACTTCGAAAAACCTTAAGTGTTATTTTCTGTGATAGCACTTCGAATCGTTACATCGAATGTTTTATCGCGTACAAGCTTCTCGTCTTAATATTTTAGTGCTTCGGTTAAAATTAATTATTAAAACCGTAATTAACTAATTATCATTAGGTAATCGTTAAAAAAGAAACAACAAGGACGCACGTGTAAGTCTATCATAATTTTCCTTTTTATATAATAGTCGCGGGCGCGCGCGCGCGGCGGCGCCGGGGCGGCGCGACGGCGCGGCGCGCGCGCGCCCGCGCGGGCCTTAGGGCTAGTGGTACATACGAGTTACAACATTACGAGTTACAACAAATCTAGATAATAGTCTTACAATCGTAACATGCTTAATATGTGGCTCGGTCGCGGTCGCCGCTTCCAATTAATTACATTTTATACGAAATTAATACAGTATAAATACAGCGCCCCGTAGTGGAGCCGCGTAAATTAAAACTTATATATTGCCGTAAGTAACCATTACTTTAAATATTGTACATCAGTCGATAGTTCACCTAATAATTTTGTAATCTAATCGATCGAGAATTATGTACTTTATCCACTATAATGAAAAAAAAATATATTTTAAAAAATAATCAACATCAAAATTTTAATTAAAACAGAAATAAATAACAACTTGCCCTAAGTTTTATAATAATTAATGTTATAATTAACTGTAAAGCCCGTGCAATTTATTTTACGATAGTGTGTTCAATAATTACATTTATAGTATATAAATCTAATATAAATACGAGGATTTTTATATTAATAATACCTGCATTGTTTTAAAAATAACTTTAGAACCGACTATAGTAAGAATCGACTGTTAGCTGCCGATGCCTTTGACTAAATGCAATTCTTTTAGACGAGTAGAAAATAAACTTAAAAAGAGTCCTGCTAATCTAACGTTAACACTAGGGGTCTCATATAATATAATTAGTCAATTACGATCATAAGTTTATTTATGCAAGCGCCCGCGCGGCACTACACAGACAAAACCGCGCGCGCGAGATATCATAATTATTATACCAAAATACACTTTTACACAAACATGTTACTACTTGAATAAACATACACATATAAAAAACCGCGTACACTATATTATATAAAGTAATACAAACAAGAGTCGAAAGGTTAACTACACAACAGTACTACAGTTAAGCCATGATTAAAATATTATTCCATAAACATTATTATTAAGATACAGTGTATATCTTATGTCGATATTACTCATATCATCAGTGTAATATTAAAATGCAACTGATGCAAGTGCCCGAGATGAGCGCGCCGCGACACGCCCGCGGAACACATTTGACAGACGAGCCTCCTAACGAATCTTACCGTATTGTATTTTGCTAACTATTTTTAATTAATAAATTCATCCAATATTTTATGCTTTCTCCTATATAATAATAATTAAAAACCCATATAAATAGTCAATTGATTTCTCACAATAATTTGCACTAAGTTTAATGTTGAGTAAATCTAAAATTTCTAATACATATTATACTTTATTTAAATAAATTATACTCTTTATGTTACTTAGAAGATTGCCACGATGTTTAATTACAAACTAACTTCTTACAAATTGTTCCGAAGGTTCGTGAGTCCGGGAACCGAGCCCGTATCTAAAAAACACCTTAGTGCTAATTTAATATCACTGAAATTAACATAATATAAATCATCTCTATATTCACTTAACTTTTTGTAAGGCATCGTTTCCTAACATTAAACAGACGTGAACAATGTCATCACTTCATCGGTGGTTGTACATTAAATCTACAGTAAGTAAATTAGAACCAAAATGCGGACTCGACACGTCGCACTAGTCGCCGCCCGCGCCGGAGAGGCGAGTGCGTGCGGGACGCTCGCACGCGAGCGCAACAGTGCGACGGCGATGGGCAGCGGGTTACTGGTTAGTCGTTCGACGAATACAAATGCCAAGTAAAAGCGACTCGAACGTGCCGTCTAAGCGAACTTATAAAACAGGACTTACAGCGACAGTATATTAGGACGCGTATCGTTACCGAGGAATGAATCGAGACAAATTAAACCTAACTTACATAGGAACGATCAGGTAAGAGTAAAGGAGCGGTAAGAAACGGGCACAACTACACGTAACCTAGTAGTGGGCAAATAGGCACCGACATCATTTAGTAATTATTAATAATATTTCAATATATCGTTTTAAGGTACAAGTTTCAACTTCCTACATAATGATGTGTTTCAGTCGTGTGTAATATAATAGAGCTATAAGAAATGTACCAATATGCGCTTTAACTATGAACATCACAATGTAAGGCGTTTTCTCTATGATTTAGCATTAAATTTGGGACTCCGCACCTTTCGCCGGACCGCGTCACTTATAAACGCTTACGTCTCACATTACTCCTCATAGTCATAGATAAATTATACTTTACTTACGGTGCGATCTTAAATAACCCTATACTATCAAATTATGCATTCAATGTAATTATCAACAATTTTCCTATTAAAACATTTATAACAAATGTGACCGCGTGACCGGCCGCGTATCTAGCATTAACTTAAAGGACCGGTGGGCCCGCGTCGCACGCTCGCCGCCCCGCTCGCGATTACATTACTTAGCTTATCACTAAAATTTTAATCAGTCGATCGGTCAAATGATTGAGCGATATAGTACAGTAAAGGACTAACATTAAATTTAATCTAAAAATGTTACTTTAAATTATAACTCACTTTGTGAGGGAGCGGGCGAGCGCGTGGGGCCGCCACCGCCGTATAACCCCTATATAGCTTTTAAATATATTTGGCGATCACATAAATTAAAAACTTTAAAACTATGTGACGAGAGAATCGATTAAAATTATGTTTTACACACAAGTAAGTATATATATGTATGTACAAGAGTCCGCGCGAAGGGTGCGGAGGGCGCCGGCGAGGCCGACTGCTCTATATCCTAAATGCTTGAGCTTTATCACTTAACAAATACGTTATCGTTTGCTCGTTATAACAATTTGGCAGGTAAAAATTCATTAAAGTATAAGTTCCATATAAACTTAAAATTGCGATAAAAAACTAAAATCCATATAAGAAAATAATTATAATTACGAATAATATTTATACAGAATTGCTCCCCTTTTTTTAACAACGGGAAATTAAAAATATTAAAATCACGTTCAGTCATACTTTGCTTTGTTAAATATTAACACATAATTATTTCATTACATCCCTACCATTTTCCTAAGTCTAGTGGGTGGTAAATAACCAAAATTCTAATATTAAACATACATATCAATATATATACCAAATATTTATACAAGTCATTAGCTTAAGTTAAGTTGTTTAGGTAATTTTCCCTAAATTGGCCTTGTTTTAACATTTTGTCTGTCAATTGTGCGCGGAGCGTTCGTGGCGCTTACATCTACACTTCGTAACATCACCACTACACGAAATAGCGAGATCCCATCGATACATTACGTGGTGTTATTAAAAGAAATCATTTTATAAACGCGAAAAGATAATCCTTTGACGTTATCAAAGTACGAAGTAAAATAAAAACGTTAAAAGGAGCCCACATCCAAAATACATAGAATAATAAAAAGATAAAGAAACTTTTGTGTACAGAGATGTACACGCACACCTCGGCGCGCTTCGGACACGGAGCCGCGAGACTCGGGGAGGGTATTAAGCAAAAAACATCCCGCTACCTTACGCTTTCTTTGTAAACACATCTGAACGATCTTGTCATTATCTAAATTTAGTTTAATTACAATTAATTTGATTACGACTAAAATTAAAGTACGCGTGTGGGTTTGTGTTAATGCAGTCGTTGGTTTTTTTAAAAAATTACTTCTTAAAAATTGGATACGTTTTTAACACGTTACTAAAGTTACCGATCATCATTATTTTAATATTATATTGCATTGTTATAAAATTTTACTTCTTATATTTCATTTCATTCGAGTTTCGTAACTAACAGGCAACATGATTTTATTTTATTATTTCAAACTACAATAAAGTATATTTATCGTCAAAAAGTGCTAAGCAGTCATCGAAAGTATCTATAAAAATGAACATCCCGTGTCATATAAAATCTACGATCGTGGGTCGACCTCGTCGGTTCATTATATCTGGTACAGTGTCGCTAGTGTCGTCGTGTTTTACCGTCCGGTTCGGCACTCCCGCGTTACCATTCGCACCAGATAGATCGTCCGAACGTTACGTATGAACAACTGTCGTTGTCAGGAGAGGCGGTCGCGCGGAGGTGCGAGACGGGCGGGAGGGCGAGGGGCGTGCGTGTGGGGAGGCGGGCGCGGCGGGCGCGGCGGGCGCGGCGCGCACTAGGCGGCGGGCCACTCCTTGTTAAACTCGTTGGCGGTGAAGTGTTTGGGCGCGTGGTGCGGGTGCGGGTGCACACCTGGCGGCTGCGCGGCGCCCGAGTGGTACTCGCCGCCCGCGCCGTAGCGCGACCCGCCGCCGCCGTACGACGAGCCCTAGCCAGGCCCGCACACGTTAGCCGGACCCCGCCGTCTATACCCCGTCTAGTATCGCTAGGATTGTCGACTAGTCCCCGACGTATCGCATCCGAAGTGAAACATGATTCGACAGTGCACAAGTTCTAATTTAATTGTATGTAGAGTAAAAATAAAAATATTTAATAAAAAAACACTTTTTTATTGGAAGTAGCGATTCGATAAATTATCGAACTGTTGACAATCCTACATATCTCCCCACTCGCGCGACATTACCCCTTCGGATTTCCATAGTAACCCCTCTTGTATTTTACAATAAAATTTGTAATATTTTACTGCCAAGATACTAGACGAAGTATACAAGGCAGGACGTCCGGTAAAAGGTCGTCGGATTAAATATTGGACCGTTAGCGCAAAGGGGCCTATTCAAAATAACCGTAACGCAGTGGCCTCAAAATGATTATGAGTTGTAAAGCTTTATCTACAGATAATTGTATTAAACAGAAACAATAATATACCAGCTTAATATTGATTACATTCTATTGAATTAGGCCACTTGCGTTGACAATCTATTGTATGTATTAAATGATTATTCGTCTAATTATCGCTCGAAAAAGCAGAACAAATTTAAATAGATTGATATATAGATATATTGTATATGTAGAAACATAATATATGTAGAAAATACAAAACAAATCAAAATAGAGTTTTGATATACAGACATTTTGTATATGAAGAAACAATTACGAGCTAATAATAAGACGAAAAATCACGATTACGGTGCGCTTGACGTGTCGATCTATCGCCTTTAAAACTTCACGCCACCATTCTGATTGAGACCTTTGCCTTATTCGGTTAATGTAATGAGTATAAAAATAGAAATATATCAAACACAAACTAAACTATGGCTTTAGCGTCGACACGTCATGTGCCATCGTGGAGGCGCTAAATGTGGATTCGGATTATATTTTTACTACTTGGAAGTGACTAATGAGTTGAGAGCATGTCGAGGGCCACATTCAGCGCCGGCCACGATGATTCAGAACAGGTTTGCATATATGCTCTCTGATTACAATTAACAGAAGTTCGAATTTCATCTCTGAACACTTAAAGTACAGCTCTTAATATTATTTATCGTTAAAATTATCTATTAATGAACCTGTAACAATATGAAAAATCCAAATTTTACTAATTTGTACTTTAAATGCCAATTTTACAAGTATTGAGATGAAACAAAGCGATTTAATCATCTCGCACGTCTACAAAAAAATGCATTATGAACAATAAATGGATCTAAAGGTAAGCTTATAATCTAGTGCGGTGCGATGCCTTTAAGGTGAGCCCGCGTAATCGTCGCATGACCGAACCGTCCATAGTGAGAAATCCCCAGAGTTTCGCGACATACCCTCATCCGAACCCACCCATATCTCTAATTGTCTTTGTGGAGGAGCCACTCTTGTGGGCCCTGATCGACCAACTGGAAAAGAAGAATTACAGACATAAAGTCCCACTCGCCACAATGCTCCAACCTGGATCTTTAGCAGATTATGTAAGTAGCAGAGCGTGAAGATGGACCGGGCGAAAGCGTGTGAATTATCCCCGAGGGCGATGACGTTAGGAGCGGGAGCGGGAATGGGGGGGCGGGTCGTGGTGATGAGAGACCTTCAGCGAAACTGTATTACAACATTAATCTTCTTGATTTTTCACTATGGAAAGCGGTGCGACTCTGAACTGGCGCTTCGATAGCGGCTCGCATCAGAGGACCGCATCATATAGACAATACGAACCGCAGCATAGCCTCGGAAAATCAAAAAGACATCGCACATTTCGTCTGCCACTTAAAGCATGCAGTAGTGGGTGTCGATGTCTCCGATGTATGCGTTGTATGCGTTACGAAAAAAGCGCCGATATATTGGAACACAACACACGGATGCAGGAGAGGCAAACTATAGGGGCTCTATATTATATTCATGCTGCATTTTTGCCTCGGTCTGAGGTTTGTTTGTTTGCATTCAAAGACGAACAATGTTTTCGCTGAATTTCGCTCGTTCACCGTTGTGTGTGACACATCTCCATCGCGCATTCATTCATGAATCGCAAACAAACTGGCAAGTACAACCAAATTGAACTTTGCTAGTGATTCTGTCGTGTAGACGTTCATTCGTTAAACCTTTCGTTCATTCATTAATGTATGTTGTAATCGAACTTATGTCTGAGGTAAATCAAGTAATCCAGTCATGCAATCACCGGTTCATACCGAATAACCACTTCAAACAAGTTTGGAGATGGATGCAGGATAAAATAAAGAAAAAGCGGTGGGTAATTGGATTATGGGAAGGATGCAAGCCCCGAGGGTACGAGCAAATAACACTAAGTAATTATCTATGAAATCAACTTGGCTGTACTTTTTGTTTATAAACTGAAGAGAAACAGTTTAAACAAATCTTTTGCTATATCGAGAATACATTTAGAAATACTAAGCAACTAATCAATTATAAAAAAAATGCACTCGAGATATAGCTTTTTCAAAATAATTGTTTGCCAATAAAATACCGAAAAGAAACATTATTTAAGTCAATATAAAATATAATTTGACAAAAGGAAAACAATTGAAAACAAAAAACATGTTTCAATCCAGTATTTTTGTATTTGCAGAAAATAAACGGACATTAATATCACCTTACAATTTGCAAGCAGTTACGTCGCATATGCATTGAGAGCACCGTGACCCACTTACGAGTATCGTGTTGAAACAATTATTAATAATGTATTATCAATTGATCTTGTTTCAAACACGTTACTTTTTAATGAGAGGCAAAAGAATTTCCAAATGTACATGTAATTTCATATCAAATAGTTTATAAATATAATTCATGACGGTGTAAAAAAAAAAAGAAAATATGAGATGAAATTTTTGTAAGATTGGAAATTCACTAGATAATGAAAAGCATGATAGCAATTATAAAATAGTTAAATACATTTTGTTATTATACCAATTAACAGTTTCATAATAATTTTACAAAATATATTTAACGATTCCATAGTAAAAACACCATTACCCAAATAAATGCTTCGTCGAAGCAAAGACAACCTAGGCAAAAACCATTTTAGCAAGGGTTAAAAAAAATTTAATAAACTAACTAAGACAAAGGATATAATGGTTCATGCCAGGCTAGCTATAACTAAAATACATTGTAATATCATTTTATCTTTTTTAAAAATAGATATAATGATCTTACAATTGTATTATATGTTTCTATATTTCTTATTAATTTTTTAAGGATCAGTTAGTAGTCATTATAAAGAGGTAATTGTAAAAAAAAAAATGTCCAATAATGACAATTTCTCATTTATTATTTAAAAACCGATCCTTAAAGTTATTTCATTTGTAAACTAAAATATTTATAAACTTAAGTGCAATTCATTTGCACATGGCAATTTAATATGTTTTAAAGAAATATCGAAAATTGAATAAGGTTATATGAATAGTTTAGGTGATACCACTTTCATTCGATACAACACATAATTAAAATTCGAACTACAAAAGCATGTCAACAAAAGTGGTATAACCAAAAATGTAATTGCAATTGGTGTCGTAATCAGAAATCATAATTATTATATTTTGTAAATAATGACAGGCCAACAGTCTAAAATACACTAACAAAATTAAATTATATTAATGAGAATGAGAACAATGATCCTGCTTACGTCACCAAAAGAGCCTCTGTACACGTGCGACTACGTAACGACGTACGTGTGCAATAAGTACGTTAGTGGCGGCACGTTTTATCGAATCTGCGATTACGAAAAATACTACAAGACTGAAAAAAGTCACATCATATGCAGGATTGTAAAATTTTCCAATTTAGTTATATTCAGTCAATATTAGTGAAAGTGTTCGTAATGACAGATTCACTCTCGTACATCGGTCGGGGTGGTGTGGTGGTGGTGTGCGTGCGGTACCTGGTCCTGCTGGTAGGCGGGCGGGTACTGCTGGTAGGAGGAGTAGTCCGCGGACGAGGACTTGGACAGCGCGGCGGAGGACAGCGCGCCCGCCAGCGCCGGCGCCGCGCCGCCCGCCGCGCCGCCGCCGCCGCGCCCGTACATCTCGCCGCCCTCCGACAGCGGCACGTACGAGCCTGCGCACGGGAGGGGTGTATACATGCTCGCTGATCGTTTACTTAAAACTATTGCTAAGAACAAGTTTGATAATTTTTGCCCGTATATTCGCAATAAAGCGACAGTTCTGTCCTACGGTTGAAGAGTGTCACGTTTACTCACCAGAGCCAGTGGAGTTCGAGTTTTGGGGCATGCTCCAGTTGGTCCAGCTGCCTCCGGCGGAAGCGCCCGCGGGAGCAGAGCTGTAGTTTGCTGTTAAACAAACAATCATTTATTTTTTCTCTTTTGTACTGGCTTCGTCGGATATAAACGTGTAACATTACATCGATATGTTTTTACACGTACGATCATTTCGTTACCGCGCTGCTAATTCCTAAAACTTACTTGGAAACAAGTCGTATGAACGTCGACGATAAACCGCGTGGAACGCATTCACTTTAAACGTCAGATGTAAACCTCACCGGAGAATTATCAAACTTGTTCTTTTCGAATGGCGATATACATAATACATAAAAGGTCGCGTACCGTAGCTGCCGTATCCCTGCGCGGGCGGCTGCGCGTGCTGCGTATAGTTGTTGGTGGCGGGCCAGGCGGGCGCGTGCGGCGGCGCCTGCGGGGCGGGCGGCGCGCCCCAGCCCTGGTAGTTGCCGGGGCCTCCCGCGCCGCCCGCCGCGCCGTATCCGGCATACGACGTCTGCCCGGCCGACGTGCCCCAACCCTGGTACCTGTCCACGTGCACGAAACTTAGCTTACTGATTCTAACACTACTGTATCGATGAGGGACAGACACCCTTCGACTATATGAACAGATCTGGCAAGGATCGGTTCAAAAATTAGAAACATTATTTAATCGGAACTATATTTGAAAACACAAATGCAACAATAGCCATTCGGTTTAATCTTTAGCGTAGTAGTAGTAGCGAATAATTAATGAGTATCATCTCTGTCCTGCCCTGCTCTGGTGATCTCGAAATGCTAAATACTCTCAAAAGTAAACCTGAGTAAAGAACTTAGTGATTATGTACATCATCAAGGTATGTTACAATATTAAATAATCCATGAGTTAATCCATTCAATCCAATAATCCATTTATTTGAAATCTACGAGCAAATCTGTAACCTTTGGTAAAGTGAAGTAGTTACCCTTGCATAATGTTGGGACCAGCCATGGGCATATTGATAGGCGGCCCACCCATCTGTCCGTTGTGTCCCTGGATGATGTTCATGGGCGCGGCCTGCGGCGGCCCCCACTGGCCGGCGGCGGGCGCGTCCCCGGGCGCCCCGCCCATGCCCGCGCCGCCCATGCCGCCGCCGCCCGAGCCCAGCTTGCCGGACCCGTCGCGTGGCTCCGCGCGCTTGATCTCCACCTGATAACAGGAAATAAATTATCTGATGTAGTAAGGCATAAATCTTCAAAAAAAAACTGTTAGGATTCTCGAAGACAAATACAAAATGCAAGTGCATATGATTTAACTCTTAACTAACACGTGGAACATTTCAGTACACAATTGTTATCACAGATTCAATCTCTATCACACTCCAATGCAACGGTAACACGATCGACCGAAAATCAGAAGATTTAAAGTTTTAAGTGCAAAGGAGTGTAACATTACCGAGTTTCTATTGAAATATTTTTGAGGAAAAAAACCAGTTACTTTTATTAGCCAAACCATTAAAATGAAGATATTAGAATCTGTAGCCTTTTAAAATTACACAAAAGAACAAGACAGTTAATCAACTGAACGCTTAGGCTGACAACACTCAATTAAGAAAAAAAATTGTGGCAAATAATTATACACACATGCTCATAAAAGCAAGGAAGAATATGCTTATTTGCGTATTTCTTTCCCACAAACATTGGAATGTTCCAACTAAAAGAAAATTAGAAGAAACTGCCTGAATGTGGAGACGAAAATATTAATTATTTCATTATAATGTATAAAATATAAATAAGAGTGAATTACTTGTTTCCCGTTCAGATTGATAAAGTGTTCCTGTGTCACCCTTTCCACGGAGATCTCGTCTTCAAACGACAGGAATCCGAAGCCTGAAAAATCGATGCATCGTTACACATTCCTAATTAACAATTATATTAAAGCGCATGCTTGAAATATAAATGTTGCAAACTTTGTAGACTCACTCGCCCATTTGAGGCAATAAGTATATGCTGATTTGCATTTAATTTTCCACAAACATCTGAACGCACCTACGACAAGTAGATTTGAAGGCGCTGCCTGGATGTGGATGTGTCTATTTTGTTTACATTAATTCAATATTATTAAAAAAACAGCATTCCAGCAATGTCATTATTGTAGAGTCGGTTTTATTTTTGTGTAACAACAATATTTGTTTTTTATGTAAAAAAAAATATAAATGAATAATTTTTTGTCTAGGTGTGTTCTTGTAATAAGTTTAATAATTGTAGTGCATAGTGAAAAAATCATTATCATCATTATGACACAGAAAACTTAATACATTCTCTCTGATTTATTTTGATATAATTAAATAGCAATAAAAATCTTACCTCGAGACTTCTTTTTCTCCTGGTCATACATAATGACAACCTCCATGACTTTTCCGTAACGGCCGAAGAACACACGCAAGTCGGTCTCGGTGATGTTAGAGGGCAGACCGCCGAGGAAAACCTTAGGGTAGCCACCGCCGCGTTTTGGTTTTTGCAAAGTTCGAGGATTGCACGGCTTTGGATCGATTGTTCTAGAACAATGGAACATAGTTCAAAATTCTTGTGTAAGCTTTTTAGCGTCCATTCATCGATTATGAAAACATGACATAAAATAATAAAAATGTAGAAACATTAATAACACAAATCCACCATTAAATTGATAAATTGTTTCAACACAAGGTCCTGCGTTTTTCATGGCTATACGTCATCCTAAAGTAAATTTAGAATGTCATTTCTACATTATATTTGTACAATTGCTACCGGCTGCATAAGTTTTCTTTGTTTATAAAGGATGGAACAACATTTAAAAATTACGTTTTTTGCTTTCAAATATAAATGAAGACTAAAAATAGAATGTTAATTTTGTTTTTTCTCACCCCGACGCGCTTTATAAATATTGATGATTAGTTTTAAGGTTCAATACAAACTATTGACAGGTACATGTTTGTGCGAATAAAAATGAAAAAATTAACATATTTTTAATTGCTTTAAGGAAACGTTCACTAATTATGTTTATATTGAGACATTTCAAATTCCGTAAAATTTGCTTCAGATGTTCCAAAGTTAATTTATTACTTTTTTATTTAATCTATCAAATAACAACCCAAAAACCGAGATAAACAAGTATAGAATGTAATATTAACTAACCGTGCGGTTTATTATAAAACTCGTTCAGAAACAATAGATTAGTAAAACATTAGATTTATTTTTGTAACATTCTAGGTTCCATGAGGCAACTTTCCCATTCTGAAATTACTTTCACTAGCATTGATATGCTTTAGAGAAGTCATGGAAGATGGAATGCAACTAACATTTACAATATCCCTTTACAGATTGCAACACCAACGTAATATGTAAATGTTGTAGAGCAAGAAGTGTACTTGACAAAAATATATATATATTATAATGCGATCTTTATTTCAATTAAAACAGGATACTAACTAAAGGATTTTAAGCTCTAATAAAGTGAACTTATGAAATTTATTCATTGAAGAAACAACACGTGGTTTCATTAACAGGACGTGTGTGTCTGTGTGTGTGTGTGTCTGGAAAGATCTGCCAAAAATAGACTTTACACACAGTTTTGGATCAAAATGATCGAACACAATATGTAATATAATAAAATATCTTTCATACTTTAATCATAAATTACTGTTCTCCACTAATATTCATATTTTATTCAATTAAAATTACAAACGACTCAATGTGAATACAAAATGTCGTCACATCATAAAAATAGATTATAATAAATGATAATGTAGCAAACTTTGTAAACTATATTGCTTAATATAGCAACAAGCATATGCTTAGTTTGCATATAATTTTCCACAAACATCTGAACGTGCCTACAACATGCATAGTTGAAGGCACTGCCTGGATGTGGCAATATATATATATATATATATATATATATATATATATATATATATATATATATATATATATATATATATTATACATATATATATATATATATATATATATATATGTATAATATATATTTATTAAAATGTATATCTATTGTAATGTAGGTCATACGTGGTACATTCTTTAAAAAAGGCATTATGTCGTTTATTCTGGTCGAGTTTTCAAGTTGCGTGAAATGTGTTTAAAATTAATCATGGGCCAATTTCGATGAAAGCTATGAAGGTTAAAAACATGATTTTTGATTGAGAAATTACATTAATTATTTACAAGAGATTATAAGTTCTAATTCCATTATAGAAATATACATATCCGTTAATTTGAAATGAAAGATACGGTATTTTTTTTTTAACCATAATTTCAAATGTGTTATAAATGATGTTATCGAATGTCAAGTAGCCACGGAAAGTATTTGTAACTACTGATACATTTTTTAATCAAAATCTACATTTTGTTAGACTTGTATACGGAGGAGAAGCGAGTTAGTTATTTCAGCATTAGATACATACAATCACTTGTACGGTGCAGGATTCGTACCAGTGACTATCGGTAAATACTAGTTTAGGCGACTACTGCACCAATCGGCTGTTTATATAATTTAAACGAACCATTCACATACGACATGAAGAACAGGAAGTATGTATTTGGTATTGTAGATAATATACGTGTAAGGGACATAGATATCATGTTAACTGTATATGCATACAAAAATATTTTGAATTAAAGAAGAAAAAAAGTTAAGACCATGATTTATAACATACCCGTACCCGTAGCAGCCTGTGAATGTCCCACTGCTGGGCTAAAGGCCTCCTCTCCTCTTTTTGAGGAGAAGGTTTGGAGCTTATTCCAACACGATTTAATTTTAATACATACAAAAACATATCGAAACTATCAGGTTGCACGTATGTTTGCACATGTTGTCCATACAGGTATATTATTTTGCGTTTACGCGTTTTACGCTTGCATTTAAAGCGTTTTTTTGTAAACAACCGGGTCAACTATATACGCACGACAGTGTTACTCGCTCGTTACAAAGTAACAGCTATTGTTAGAGATTTGCATTAAGGTAACCTATATATATAGCACCGTTTAACTACATGAGATAAAATCGGTAAAACGATGATATCGGTATATACTAATAATAATTTTTTTTTCCCTATAATTAATAAGAGATTTTAAATCACCTTCGATAATAAAAATAATTTAGAATTTGAAATATCTTTAAAAGATATATTAAAGTTTTAATTGTACGATATTATAAATTACATAACATATTTTTGCAATATATAATAATAATAATGTCCTCCAGACCGATTTCGGCCACGGCGGCCAATCTCAAGAGAGATTAGCCAACTACGCAGGAGATATTATAGTGCACAAGTGTGTGCGCAAACACAGGTGCACTCTCTGTTCCCTAACTCTCATAATCCGATGGGACGGCAATCCGACACGAACGGAAAGAGTTCAGGCGCAGGACCAACGGCTTTACGTGCTTTCCGAGGCACGGGAGTGTACACACTTCCAACTTCCAGACTCCGGGCTGCTACTTAGAATTTTTCTGACAGAAAAACCCAATAACTTTTTATTGGCCCGACCTCGGAATTGAACCCAGGACCTCCGGGTCTGCGGCCTTATATCAAGCCACTAGACCAACGAGGCAGTCAATCATAATAGTAATTTGCAATAAGTTTAATAGTAATATATATTTTATACTATCATTATGTATATCATTTATACCAAGTATTCGTTTGTAAATCTATTCCTGCACGAACCGCCAATTCTATATTTTATTTTCTCTTATCGTCTGCATAAAAAAAACGCTAATTAGCCAAAAAAATCGTTAATACACAATTTATTTACCATTACTAGTAAGCACATAGCCGTGTTTACGACATTTATATGGAGTTCTATAAACTATAAATTAAAAAAAAAAAGTGAATAGTATTTTTCCGCAAATGAGGAAAACTTATATACAGCCATTCTAACCTCGAAAGCACATTTTTATTAATCTATGTAATTTAAATCGGTAATATATTACAAGGTTTAAGTTATCGTGTAGCTGAATGTCTCTTGGGTGCGCTGAGGTTTCCTTAAAATTAGGTCAATTTTATAACGTGCCTGAAAAATATTACCCACGCTGCCGTATGAATCAGTAAACGTTTCATACTATCTTCTATTATGTAATGGAAATTTTATAGGTAATACTAGCTATCCGAACTGACTTCGTACGAGTGAAATAGGAATTTCAGGTATTTTTGTGAAAAAAATCCTAGAATCGATCGCAGTGCACCCTACCGGGAAAATCTTAACAACCCACTCATACACACAAATTATATGAAGACATTTTTCAATTATAATAAGATTGAACTGTAGACATGTTTGAGCAATAACTTGTACAACATTAAACCTGAATGTTTTATAAATCAACAACCATATTCAAAGACAAGTTACACGAAAAGTAAACATTTGTTATTATAATAAGTTATTGTGATACGGGAATCTTATTATTTAAATATTAATGAACGCTGAAATGTTTGTGTACGCGTGTAAAAATCAAATATCGATTTTATATTTTAAAAGAAACATAATTAAACTGTATTTAGAATATCGATTGTGTCGGTTTGTTGTAGGTTTTTTTAAATACTCTGAAATTAAGACTTAAATAACACTTTTAGGCACGGCTGGACTCAGAAGGTCGACATAGTGACAGCTTTTACCGGTGGACATGAGGACATTTATAATACCCAATTGTGTGTTTGTTACCCCGAAAATAATGATGATAAAAAAATCCATCCATTAACATTTCGTTACAAAAAAAAAAACGGACGTTGTATACATTTTGTGTTCAAAACTTGACGAATATGTGTTAAACTCAAAACAAAAAGCGATCGTTTTCACCATAGTGTACTTTTTTTTCGTAAAGCATTATTTCATTATAAATATAACATAGGATCCATTACAGTTTATAAAGGACGATGTCTTTTATCTGGTAATTAGGGTAAATGATAGGGTGTCGGTGCTTTTTGGAAACAAATATTATTTATTAACAGGGCTCTTGTAAAATTAGACAGCCCTAATTTAACGTTTTATCTCGATTTATTTTTAAATTATGTAAACAAATATTATCTAATATCATACTACGCAACTCTACCGACTGCACGCCGTAAATTATTTTCTCACGCGGTCTTTAAAAAAAATCCATTCAGCGCTGCACACCGTTCGGCGTGTTTTTTTTTTCACGTCCAGGTGACGTACTTACATGTGATTTCGAATAAATTCGTGTTTAATAAACGCTGTAAGCGCCGATAGGAGTTATTTTGTGTACATAAGGTGTGGCGAACGCCGATCGACGATCGAGTTAAAAACGTACCGCATCTCTCTAATAACCAAGGAAACGTTTAATACTGGGTATATTGGCACCACTGTACCGATTCAAATATCGCTAATTTAATAATTATTATAGTTTTTATGAATGTACGAAAGACGACTTCAATGATTTACAAGTGTGCGCTTAGCCGTTCTGGCATATCAATTACAATTTGCCAGCGTTCGCCTTAAAAGCGCCCGGAAGGTTATTTTCTCAATCTGACTATGTTGGCATAATAAGCTCATCCAAAAATAATCAATTTAATTATAAACCATTATACTCAGTTCGCCCTGAAACTATAAGAATCATATCAATAGGGTTGATATGTTATTTAAGAAAAACAGTTACTTTATACAAAATTAGTGTGGTATTTAATAATAAAAAAAGATTACTTTCTAGTCTAAGACTCCTTAAAAAATAATAAGATTATCTTTATTACATTTTTCCCTTAGTTACATTCTTTAAAATTACTCTTGAGAGTAGCAATTTGAAGTACCTATTAACGAAATAATTAGTTAACAATTTACAAACCTGCCATCCAACTGATGAGGTCCATTCTGCAGAACGACGTTAACCAAGGCTGGTTCGGCGAAGGTAACGAAGCCGAAACCCCTCGAGCGACCCGACTCGCTGTTCTTCATCACAACGCAGTCGATGACGTCACCGTAACGGGAGAAATACCGCTGCAAGTTCTCTTGGGACGTTTCCCATGACAGACCACCGACAAACAGTTTTCTGTATACATATAATAATTAACCGTTAATATAAAATTAATATTAATTACGAAATACGATTTATTCAATCCATCTAGTTTTTATTAATCTAGATAACAAAATTGACAAATACAAAATTATAAGATATAAAAATGCTAGATATATTGTATGGAATTAATCATTGAAAACATTCTCAATACATATTATATTTAACTTTATTATTTTAGTAAAATCAGGAGAAGCTTACTAATAACTAAGACTTAATTGTGCAAATACTAATGATCTTAAAAAACCTTGAGTATTTTGAGTAATTTTAAAAGGTATTTTTTTCTTATAATTTTGACTATGTCCGATGTATACATTAGTGGTACATACATCTTGTCAGTAATCATTAACTGTTAACAGCATGAGATGTTTTTTAAGCAATACATACAAGTCTAAATAATATTTCATAGATTTATTGATATTTATGTTTGGTTAAAACAAAAATGAAGTTTCTAAGGCAGTAGATGCATTGACTGCATGGAATTACTTTTAAGATCACATTGTAACTATCTATTTTAACTATTTCATTTATTTTCAGCAGTTCATATTATGTTTACTAAATTTACAAGTATGGAAAAGCAGAAAGAAATAGACCAACTTAAGGTAAGTGTGCAGTTTAATCTTAGTCTGGTAATTAGGTAGACAGTAAATACACCATGGGAATGATCCATGAGATCTGACATTGACTCATTCTCAATTTAATTTATGGTTACACCATATATTTATGTTTGATGGTAAAGATGGGCTTCCACAAAGTCCTACCACCACTAATATATGAATATGCCGTCACAAAACATATTTAATATACAATAAATTTAACCGAAATGCACTATTATGATAATGATTTAACAAGTTTTTTTTTCATAATACTGACATAATCATGTTTAAATAATTTCTTAATGTTTTATGTAGAAACATAAATTGAAGCATTAAGGAAAACTTTACAATTTAACCTCAACATATTTAAAGTAGGTACCTAGTAGGTACCACATACATGTTATTAACCTCAAAAATGTAACTAATAAGTACCTTTATATTTAAAATTAAAATAAAAGAAATAACAACACATAAACTACTAAATATTAAATTCTTTAATTTGACCTAAATAATTGGTCATTTGGTATTATCTCTTCAATGTACAAACACTATACTGACTGTGATAATAGACAACTTTAAGGACAAAATAACAATATAAGTAATAATTTATTTAAACTAAAAGAATAATAATAATATAAGCAAAGCATTTAAATATCCAGATCAAGTAATTTATCATTGTATAAAAAAGATCATGGGCACAAATTCATCTTGATACAACATGTGCAGTGGTGAAAGTACCATTCACTTATAAAATGAACTAAGTAAAATTCTCATATTACTTTCTGCCTGATTCTCTATAAATATAAAAAAGGTTCAAACTGGAAAGTTTTGTTACAACTATATTTATAGGTTATACTTTATTAAAAGTTGATTTTACAACATTATATAAAAAAATATGTTGATAACAAAAAGTAATGTCGAAAAGTTGAATGCCACGATTGCGTCAATTGAGTTCATATATTGTAGGGCGCCGACGCGTCAATGACTACCGATAAAACATCTCACAAATACAAAAATGTGACTCGAAATAAACAGATGTAGAAGACTTTACCATACGCGAAATTGGGAAAAATCCTATCGTAAAAAGTAACAGTATGCAAATGAATCAGCATGTTTTAGTATATTCGCTCACAAGATTGGAGCTACGCGGCATTTTCAACGCCGTTCTATTAACCTCATTAAAAGTCCAAAAACCACCATATTCATGTAAATTATATGAATGTAAAGTAAAAATGTACGCAATTAATTTTACATTACAACGGAGTGCTGATAAGAGAAAGCCACAATTAGTCACATTAAGGTTAATATTACATATTGCGACGTTTCCCAATACTTAATTTTTTATTAAGAGAATATTATATGAACAAGTTTATGCAAAAAATTACTGATTAAGAGTACATATCGTTAAAATATGGCATTAGGTACAATGGGAAAGTAAAGCTGCCATGATCGGCACACGCAAGTCGCACGGCAAGGCTTGGGGTCGGTGGCCGCTCGCCGGTAAAAGGCTAATTAAGCGTACTGAACTGTTACCATGTCTACCATGCGAATTTTATAAGTGATCCTAGAATCACCAAAAAAACAATTTCCAAATAAAATGAAAATCAACTCATAAATAATACTACACAGTCTTGATGGCAAGTCGTGAAATGCGACACACCAAGCGAACATGCAGTTTGACCTATTATAGTTAAGACACTTAAAACAGACCTGGTGTTCACCAAAATTAATTAAAATGTACGTACCCCTTCTCATCATCGTCCATGTCTGGATTCATACGCATAACTTATTACTAATTAAAAATAATGGTTGGCACCGGTAAGACACCCAAACCACACAAGCACAGACCCACACGAATGATTATGGCGGACCAACCACATCCGCTTTCTCAAATAAGTCATGGAAGAAGGAAATAGTCAAATGACAATCCGTAATAAGAAATATTACTTGTATCCAACACCTTAAAAGTATATTGCTTAAAAATAAAATAAAATATTATTAAAAATTCAAAGGACCCTTTTTTTCATTATAACTTGAAATAAAATTATAAAAGTTCTGAAAATATATAAGTTTATATTTTTTAATACAAAATGGCAGCGGATCAATGTTACCATATAAAAAAGAATTGCAGAAATAAAATATAGGTATTTAGAAATTGAAAAATGAAATAGTATAGAAACAGTTATATAATAAAAAAAAAATACATTTATGTTAGTGAATATAATTTTTATATAAATTCACGTTTGTGAAATATATTTTGAATAATATTGTGAACTTTAATAAGCTACTTTACTAATCTTATCGGTTATCTTTGACGGATAACTAATTATCTATCAGTTTTGTAGATATAGATAACATAAAAGATGGTCTATATATAATTATTACGTATACTATTTAATAATAAAAGCTTAATAGTATAATTATTAGAACAACTTAAAATAAAAGTGCCAAAACCCACAAAGAAATTAATTTCTTTAATTAATAATGGTTTGGGATACTTGTAAAATTGTGCTCCACAGTCCTTCCGGCGGATTTTTTTATACTAATGATATTGTGACTGGATCCGTTATTTTAGATGTTAAAGAAGATCTTAAAGTAAAACGTGAGTGCTATCACCTTCAAAAACTAATAGATATCACCTAAAACAGTACATTTTTATTAAAATGTGTTTATTGTTACGCATTGCTCAAATTATTTAACCGTAACCGTATTTACTTAAAAACAAATCTTATTAAATAGTTTGCTTAAAATGACTTGATGATGATTAAGACTTCAAATTTGGAAACTTTTGTTTACTAAAGTAAAGATACACTACGACATAATTTCGTAAAATATACATAATAAGAGAACTTAAACTTTTTAGAAATCGATTTCAAAGTAAAAGGTATCAGTAAAGCAATGTGGACCAGATCTTCACCAACAATGCCATATATAAGAAAATATTCAGAAAAGAGAGAAGTTTTTAGTGTTATTGTTGATGTTTTCGGGGACTTAAAAGGTGAGTTGTTCGAGGTAATAGATATTTTTTTCCTCTGGGTAGGCTTTTTTGTCTTTCGAACGTACTAAATTAACTTTTTCTCTTATTCTCGTCATTTTGCACTAATTTGTTATTAATTATATGTATTGTTCTTCTTTAACTGGTTTTTATCTAGCGCAAATAATTCATCAAATTATTACCTACATCTAAGAGAACTTACATATCTTGTCAACTACGATTGACTGCAACAGCCAGACTTGGGCAAAATGTACTCAGATTGATGTGTGATGATTACAATGTGTAATCCTCAATCACATTTACAGATTTGATTGATTCTGAAGATGGCACGGAGGAACGCTGGTGAACTTACTTGACCTGCTCACTCACTTTACTTTTTGATTATAAACAACAACAACAAACAACACTTTTTGATTATATTCGTCAATCTGTAATCGGTATTGATGATTAAACATTGTAATCCTAATCATTAACCATTAATCTGATTACATTTTGCCCAAGTCTGGAACATCTACGACTTGCCTTTCACTCGCTTATACTTACTTCACTAAAATAAAATGAGAAAACTTGATTTTTCTTTTCAATACAATATAATATCAAAAATTTCAATTCATACTTGTACAATAACAGTCAACGGATCAATTTTTAATTAAAATGTCCACTGCTACGTCAATTTTTCACTATTATCTTTTGTGTCACCAAAGATTTAGAGTTCAAATTTGTAAGAGCCAATCCCGAATTATAAAATTTGAAATTTTATTATTTAAGACGAAAATAATGCCCACCCTTATAATATTGTGGTCTGAGTATGTTTATTAATTATATTTTGTTTTTAAATAATGTTCTTTAGGGTACATTATTTTTACCAGAAATTTTGATGCTGTTCCATTATGTAACTTTAAGTAATTTCTTTAATCAAAACAATATACAATGATCTACGAGTGATGGCAATTGAAATTAGTTATTTAAATGTGGCAGATCTCCTAAAATTCATTTAAAGGGGATTGAAACTGTTTTGCTTTTTTTAGGAACAACAGTAAAACCAGGATTACTTACACGTCAGTTTCATTTCTTCTTACCACATGACTTACCACCAAGTTACGAAGATTCAATTGCAAAAGTGTATTATCGTATCAAAATATACAGTAAATCTCCTTTTAGATCATCTAAGAAAACAGTTTGTTCGTTTAATGTTGTCAACCAAGTTGACCTAAATCAGTTTGATGAGTATAAGGTAAATAAAAAAAACCTAGCCCGGCTGGCTACTACTACTCTACTTCATAGATAATATTCATTAAAAGTTGAAATTTCCAAAAATCCTTTCTTAGCGGATTTTTACGTAATAAATAGGTCTAAATTCCAGCTTTCTGGACTCAGTACTTTTGACTATGCTGTTCGTTGATAGTTTTTAATCATATTTCGACGTTTACGTTGGAGCAGGAAGTCCACACACAAAATATCAAGATTCTTAAAAAAAAGTACCTACTACATTGATAATCTTTGTTTGTTTTAACATAGAAATAATAGTGTCAGACATAAATAAAATAAAATAGAAGAACGGTAATACAATGAAGAGTACGTGAGCTGGTGAACACACTCACACTTCTTTCATTAAAGTCTTCAAAAAAGAACCTAGATTGTAATGCTTAGTACCTATACGTGTGAGTACACCTCACTCCAACCTTCTCTTCTAAACGTAAGCGTCGAAACATTCATTAAACATGCGGCATTCGAAAATGCCCTAGTTTATCACAAACATTTAAAGTAAACTACAGACAGATATGCTTTATGGTTTTAATTTTAAATACATTGTACCCCTGATAACGTGTTTGCAAAATTTTATTACAATCGGGTGAAAAGTTATGACGTGATAGTGTTGCAAGCATACAAATAAAATAACTTTCGCATTTATAATATTAGTTTGAATCAATTAAATGAACGGAATTTTTAATTAAATATGAAATTAGTATGAATTAGATCTTTGTTTATTTGTACAAGATTTTAAGAGGTTAATCGAACAATATAGATACAAGCTTTATATTAAATTCATTTAAATCTATGCAGCGATACTAAAATTACATTCTTTTAGATACCCCTGATGTATGAAATGAGAAAAAATGTTGGTAAATCCGGAAATTTTTCTTTGATTTTCAAAACATATAAAGGATTTACTGCAAGACAGTTGATACCTTTTGAAGCCATAATAACAAATGAACGAAAAATTAAAGTAAGGAAAATTAAGGTGTATCTAATAAAAGTAAGTTTTCTAATTGCTTAAAATATTTAGGTTACTGATAAAAAATGTGTTTATTATTATAAATTTCTCTTTCAGAAAATAGAATACAACGTTTCTTCTGGTTTTAATATTGTTGAGAAAAAAATATGTAAAGCTGTTTACAGCGATGTGTTAAATACTGTTTCACAAATGTGCTATTTTCATATGAAAATACCTTATACTATGCCTTCCACTATTAATATGAACAACCTTATGGTTTCCGTTTCCTATTCGTTAAGAGTAAGTTGCTTCAATTTTAAAACTATACATTGAAATAATATTATGTCCATAACTTTTTTGTTTTAATTTTCAGGTAAAAGTTTCTTTTCTATTTCATTTACCCCTGGTTATAGACATACCTGTAACAATTGCATCAGTACCTGTTGCTTATCATAGTTATATGTAGGTAGTTAGTTTATTTTTTATGATACAGATATTTTAATATTTATATATATTATCGCATTTAACATTGTTATGATAAGCTAATCTATAAACAATTACTTTAAAAAATATAAAATAATAGTATCTTATTAAACTTATTTTATACGATGTTTTGTTTTTATTTATGTAAATTTCAAACATATTCGTAATAATTTTAATTAGTTACAATTTCATGCACGACAATTACCCTTTTGTATCTATTATGACACAGTTCACAGTACAGTTTGATTTATTAACAAACACGGCTACCCTTTAGTATGTCATATCTAAATACAAAATAATATATATATTATTATGAAATAAAATTTATGTTGAAAGCCTTTCATGATTTTCGATGTTAAAGTATTAATATGAATAAATTTGAACAAATTGATTTGTCATTTGAGTCAACGAGAAAAAATATCTATGATATTCCGCTGATTTTGCAGATGTGAGATGACAGCTTGTCACTGTCACACCTCTAATTTTTTTTCGAATATCTGGTGTTTTTTGCAGAACACAGATTAATGTTATTGCAAAATTAAATAGATTTGGCTTCTCTTTAGTAGTTATAAATCATTTTAAAATTTCTTTTAACTGTATACATATAGTTGTACTTTGTACATTATGAGACATTGCGATGACTGTTATATGTAAATAGCATAAGGTTATGTTTTATCAGATGTCTTTTGGCCGTCAAAAGTGAGTATATCTTAGTTTATTTTATACAGTCACTCCGAAAAAGGTTTTCAAATAAATACAAAGTCATAATACGTAAAAATATTTTCTTTTTATTTTTAAATTGGTAATACCTAAATGCCGGTGGCAGTACCATTTTTTTTTATTACAATCGTCCATATTAATTATACGGTAAGAGTTTCATACGGACAAAATTGGTTTACTATTTTTTTTTTAATAAATTTATGTTGTATAAATTGTACTTTGGTATTTGTAATAACAATTATGTACGATCAATATTTTATGAGTCGTTTTTCTAAAAGATTTGTTGTTAAAATATATTGATAATTAATACATGACTTTTAAAAATATCAGAAACACTGTGTTTATAACAAATAATGTATTTTAAATTTTTACATTATATAATTAAAAGGAGCAAAAATTTATATTTGAATTTATCATAGTGGCAGATTGAGACAACTATTCTAAATTGAAATGAAAACAAATTGATTTTGTTCTAATAATTAATGTTCAAGTCAACATATCTCATGATATCAAAAAATATTAACTCGACACATTTTTTTATGCATGTAAAATAGATATTAATGATTTTTATGTTACATCAAATATTATATTTTATTTTATAAAATATATTTCTCAAGGTAACATAGACCATGGATCCAAATATCTATGCATTAGTGCTAGATACTCTCAACCGAGCCACCAGCCAGGAAGCAGAGGTTCTGAAGCCCGCGGAGAAGAAGCTTCAAGAATGGGAAATAGAACCAGGATTTTATTCTGTATTATTGGTAAGTTTTATCTTGATTAAATGATTAAATTAAGTTGCATGAATGTTTTTAAAATTAACTAAAAAAAAATTTGTATTAGACTTGTTATACAACTCCAAAGACCGCAAAATTTGTTATTTTTATATTATATAAGATAATTCGATCATACTATATTAAAAAGGAAACATCAAATTCATTAGTTAGATATATATTTATCTTTTGACATAAGTTTTAGGTATATTGATTAAGTAATAAGTTTTGTCAGTTAGCCATTAGAAAATAAATGTCTCTTTATTTATTAAAACGACTAAAAAATGTTATTGTTTTGATAATATTGAAAAATCAACAAAATAAAAATTATTTATTTTATTTATTGTTTTTAAATTATGTAATTTTTAAAATTTATTACGTAAAATTTGGGCTGTGTTGCAATGCCTTTCTTAATATTTATTGAAAACTAATAGCTAATATGACTTCACCTATGTTTATATGGTATTATGCAAAGAACCTTCATGCAAGTATTAATTGTGTGATGAATCACTGTAATTTGTCTTTATTAAGTGTAATTAAGGTTCTCTCTTATTTAAATAATTAATATTCCAATTACTGCATGAAATATAAAGAACTAGTTAAAGTATAATTATGAATAAATTTGGAAATTTGTTTATTATGTACAAATTTTGTGAAATTTCGAATGTACATTGTTATTAAAAATAAATATTTCTAATATAGATTTAAAACATTAAGAAATAAAATGTATTTTTTTTTTTGTAGAATGTTCTATCAAACCATTCAATTGATATAAACGTCAGATGGCTGGCTGTGATGTGTTTCAAGAATGGAGTGGACCGTTATTGGCGACGGAATGCTCCTAATGCAATTACAGATGAAGAGAAACACAAACTACGGCAAGGACTTCTTACTACACCAATTTTGAATGAGCCTGTCGCCCAAATAGCAACGCAACAAGCTGTTTTGATTGCCAAAATTGCTAGGTTAGTAATACAATGAAAATACAAAAACATTGTAAATATAAAGTGCTTTTTATACATACTCATATAAATAAAACAAAATAATAGCAGCTTGTGAAATTTTTTAGATTTGATTGTCCCACAAACTGGCCTAATCTGCTACCAGACTTAATAGGAGCTATGAAAGCACCGCAGCCACTGATGCAACAAAGATCATTGCTTATCTTCCATCATGTTGTGAAAGCACTGGCTTCCAAGAGACTTATTGAAGACAAGAGAACATTTCAAGTGAGATTCTTATTATTAATATAGACAGACTATGCTGTCACACTTAAAGTAATATGATATTTTTCTGGACCATCTCGGGCATACTATGGAAATACTATGTAGATTTAATAAATAACTCATAGCATTAGTACACACATATCATATGAAGAACTATCGTTTCCATGGCAGCATTTCTATATATTTTACAGTACACATTTGTGTGTGCAAAGACACTATTCACTCTCACAATCCAATGGTATGGGTATTTGACCCTACGCAGTTAAGGTGTAGGATAGACAAGGACAATAAACTAAATTTGAAGTACTAAATAGACAGATATTTTTAGGAACTGACTGTATCAGTGTACTCGTTCATACTTAACCTATGGCACGAGAACACCGAACTGTTTCTCCGTCATATCCAAGAAGGAGCGGCGACGGAATTGATAACGGAGCATTTAGAAAAGGCACTTCTCTGTTTAAGAATATTAAGAAAGTTAACAGTCTTTGGGTTCAAGAAGCCTCATGAAAGCCAGGACGCAATTGCTTTTCTCAATGTTGTGTTTGACAGGGCCAAGACGAGCTTGGAATGCAGTGAGTTTTTTTATATAATATTATTTATATAATATATAATATATTTTATATAATATTATTTATATATTTTTTTATATAATATTATTTATCGTCTAGTTTGTAAATGAAGTTAAGTAACAGCTCATACATGTACGACTGCTGGGCAAAAGTGTCCTCTTCTATTATGGAGAAGGTTTGGAACTTATTCCACCATAGTTCTCAACTGCAATTGTGCAGTACAGACTTTCTCATTATGTTCTCTTTAATCCCAAAACCCCAGATTGATCACATAAAAGCTCATCTCGGCTTAGTTATTACATATTACGTCTATCGTCTATTATATGTATAATATTTATAAAGGATTTTTTATTGGAACTAATTTGAGCTCTAGTATTTAAAAATGAACTTTGATTGTCTTTATTGACAATTATATTCAATTGAAGTTCAGTTAAAATTTATTTGACTGTTTTAATTTTATATGTTCGAATTTATATATTGGAAACATTTGTTTAAATAACCAAAACAACTTCAGCCTTGAATTAAGGTGATATTAATGGTGGAGATATTCAGTTAGAACTTTTCAAGGTATTCATTATGGATTAATGAGAAGTTTAAAAGTGTCGAAATCATTATGGCACTTTCGAAATTCGAACTCAACTTAAAGTGGATAGTAAAAGTTAAGATAATTTTTATTATTGATAATGATATAAGATAAATTAAAAAGAACCATTTTATATTAGCAGTTAAGAATAACACTTTGATTTAAATATAAATAAAGAAATGTGTGTAGTGCATAATATAGCAGAGCATGGAAATTAAAATCATTGTTTTGTTCCTTGCATCCTACTATTGAAATAGACTACATACAAACATAGTCCAGTTACAGAGAGATTAGTGATCTTCATCTAGTAACTGACATGACTGATTGTTAATGTTTAAAAGCTCCTAAAAAAATTAATACCAACTTTTTTTTATTTTTATTTGCAGGAAAACTACTAAAAGGCCGTGGGATATATCCTCTAGAGTTATGTGAAAAGTTTATAATACACCTAACAAAGGTGGCACTTGGAGTTTTGTTCTATCAACCATTTTCCTACATACCTCTAATTCGACCGTCTTTGGAATTCGCTCTGTACTACTGTTTCACTGAACAAGGCATGTCCCTGACATATGAACGATTCACAATACAATGTCTCAACATATTCAAAGGGATATTGCAATGTGTGGAGTACAAGCTTCCTAAAGGAACGGAACCTGTAAAGGAGCCTTGTAAGTATATTTCCTGATGTTAATGTACAGTAAAAGCCTGTGAATGTCCCACTGCTGGGCTAAGGCCTCCTCTCTCTTTTTTGAGGAGAAGGTTTGGAGCTTATTCCACCACGCTGCTCCAATGCGGGTTGGTGAAATACACATGTGGCAGAATTTCAGTGAAATTCGACACATGCAGGTTTCCTCACGATGTTTTCCTTCACCATCAAGCACGAGATAAATTATAATAACAAATTAAGCACATGAAAATTCAGTGGTGCTTGCCCGGGTTTGAACCCACGATCATCGGTTAAGATTCACGCGTTCTTACCCCTGGGCCATCTCGGCTTTTTCCATCTCGGCTTTTTTGATGTTAATGTAAGTTTTGTATATACTTGGTGGTAGGGCTTTGTGCAAGCCCATCTGTGTAGGTACCACTCAGTTATCACAAATTCTATAGCCAACAGCAATACATATTATTGTTGTAAGCTAGTTTTAAGGGTGAGTGAGCCAGTGTAACTACAGGTTCGAGGGTCAGGGTTTAGTTGCCATGGTTAGCACCGCATTGACGATATAAAGAATGGTTTACATTTCTCATAGTGTCAATGTTTTGGACGGTGGTTACCACTTAGCTTAAGTGGCCCATTTACCCGAGCGCCTACATAGGGTCAGAACATGTAGTATAATTGAGTTTTTCACCATTTAACGAGCATTGAATGGGCCTTCGTAATTCGAGTCAAACTACATTAATGGCAATATATATTAAGACTAAGATTTTTTTTATAAATCACATTTATCAATTGAGCACTTAAGTGCTTCACCGCCTAACCCACCAGCGTAGTCAAGAAAGGCCTGGGGTAGGACAGATAATCCGACGAAAGCCCTTCATTCAAGTAGTTAACAACTTCAAAGAATTAGGTGAGTAATGAATAGCCTGTAATAAAAATATTTTATTTTCCCCAGTGACGCTCCAGGCTCACCAGATGAAGACGGACGTGTTGGACCAGAACACAGTGTGCCACATGTGTCGCCACCTCGTGACGCACTACTTCTTGCTGAGTGGGGACGACCTCGCGCTGTGGGACGCGGAGCCCGAGAGCTTCGCCACCGATGAGGCGGGGGAGTCTTGGAAATATAGCTTGAGGGTATAAACGTTCATTTATATTAACTTTGTAACTATATTATACTATGTTAAAGTAACTGCAAATCTCGAGGTACCGGGTTCAAATCTGGTTCCAAGCTGAGTCAATAAAAGATTTTCTGTCAGGGAATTCTCAGCGAGGGCACAAAGCCGTTGTACCTGAGTCTCTCCATCCCATTGCCTTTGTGTTTTTGAACATGATATCTCATGTGCAATTATCAAATTGATAATTGTATAATATAATATTCACTAAAGACTATTTCGATTCGCAGCCGTGTACGGAAGCAGTTTTTATGGAATTGTTCCACGAGTTCCGAACAGTTCTCGCACCAGAGCTGGTCCGTCTTCTCGCCTCGCTGCAGGAGAGTCAGGTGTTGCCTGACGATTTGCCGGCCATTTTGAAAAAGGATGCAATTTATAATGCCGTTGGACTCGCTGCCTTTGATCTCTATGATGATGTTAGTGCGATTCATGTTTTTTTTTCTGTCGTTTCAAAAACAATTATAATATAGTTTTCATAATAATGTAGATAACAAATATACCTTACTATAATATAACTAGATTGTCAGCACCTTCTTGGACTGCATACATACATATGGATAACATGTGGATTGTAGCATAAGGTATTATTTAGTACATGAGAAGTAATTATATAAAGATAAATATTGTAAAGAAATCTGCACATAGCGACAGAAATTCTAAAATTTGTGTATATGTATACCAAGCCATTGAAGTATTGTTCTTTATTTATTTATTGTATTTGTATCTCCACAGACGTGTTGTCTTTGACTTTGGTGTAACATATCTTTAATATGTATTCATGTTATTTTAAGTCTAGTTATTAGTTAGTTATCCTGGGTTCAATTCCCAGGTCGGGCCAATAAAAAGTTATTGGGTTTTTCTGTCAGAAAATTCTCAATAGCAGCCCGGAGTCTGTAAGTTGGAAGTGTATAAACTGCCGTGCCTCGGAAAGCACGTAAAGCCGTTGGTCCTGCGCCTGAACTCTTTCCGGTCGTGTTGGATTGCCGTCCCATCGGATTATGAGAGTTCGGGAACAGAGAGTGCACCTGTGTTTGCGTACACACTTGTACACTATAATATCTCTCTTGAGATTGGCTGCCGTGGCCGAAACCGTTCTGGAGGACATTATTATTATTCATGTTATTTTAGTGCATGCATGTTTATAATCAAGCAGCCCACAATCTACAGTTTCAGAATAAAAAATGATAGATATTATATTTATGCAATATAAATATTGGTTTGCATTTGACGTTGTAAAGTTCAGATGACTTAATTTAATTGGTGTTAGTTTGTCTTTGTGGGATTATGGATTCCTTATAATCGGGTCATGTCTGTTAATATCGCCATTTTTAGGTTATAAATTAGTATTTTGGTAATCGTCTTACATTTTTAGTCACCGAGAATCATTTAGTGAATTTTTACTTATAATTTATTTGAATTAATATTACTTTGTACATTTTTTTCACAGGTTGACTTTGACGAGTGGTTCACGAATGTTTTAAGCCAAGAGCTCAAAATAAAAGATAACAACTACAGAATAATTAGGAGAAGAGTATGCCAGCTGATTGGTAAGTGCTTTAATATTTTTCGCATAGTGATACCGAATTTGAAAACCTAATTGTGTTTATAATTTCGTGCTTGGAGGTAAAGGAAAACATAGTGAGGAAACATGCATTTGGCAGACGAAAGTCTGTATCCGCAATTGGAGCAGCGTGGTAGATTAAGCTCCAAACCTTCTCGCAAAAAAGAGAGGAGGCCTAGTCTGGCCTCCTCTCCATTGACTAACGAATCCAATGTAATAATGAAAATAAAAATAATTTTTTTCAAGTAGTACTTAAACGCATGAGCAATTTTTTGGTCGAGTAGAAAAACTCGGAGGAGTTTCAGAAAATTATTTTGGAGGTCAACACGGTAAATCTATTTCCAATCATAATATAAAATAAAAATAAATTTTAACAAAACACTGGGATGAAGTTTATTACAATATGAATGATTAAGTTTAAAAAAATGTTTTTTCAAATAAATAAATGCCAGAATAGACATTAAATTTCAATACCAATTAAATTGAGAGATAAATTAGTATACAAATATAAAAGTTTTTTTAAATATATTTTCATTGAATCTCAACAGACCTTGTTACTGAAATTGCTAAATATGTTTTTCTTTTCTTTTTCAAAATAAAAATCGTGTTGTAATTTTTTTTTTTAACATTGCATCCCTTAATTATTTCTTCCAGACATTTTAAACAGTGTTGTTACTTTTTCAATTAATTTATTTTCTGATATATTTGTAAGATTTGACATTGTATAGAAGGAATAAATATGTTTTAACGATTGTACAAAAAGGTTATACGGATATTTCATGACACATCACAGGTCAATGGTGTGGGGTGCGCGCTTCGCAGTCCATTCGTCCGGCGATGTATTCAGCGCTCCTCGAGCCGCTGACGCGCGCGGGCGAGGACCCGGCGGTAAAACTTGCAGCCGCTGAAGCGCTGCGTAGTACGATAGACGACTTTAACTTTAACGTGGAACAGTTCGCGCCCTTCGCGCCACACGCGCTCTCCGCATTGTATGATCTCCTGGTAAGAATCATATTATCTCGTGTTTGGTATGATTTTATTTTGTATTAATTATTTAATGGAAAGCTCAAGTCAAATTGGTTAAATTACGTAGTAAATAACCAAACATTTGATATTTGTGTGCATGAACATGTCTGTTTGTCCTGAGTTTGGGTGTAATTATCTATATAAGTATGTATTTACAAAAGAAAAATAGCATATGTAGTTTATCAATTGTCTGGTTTCCATAGCACAAGCTCTGTACAAGCTTAATTTGGGATCAGATGGCCGCGTGTGAAAAATGTCCCGGGATATTATTATTATATAACTATGATATATTGTATGGCTACTTAGCCATGTATATATTTAGTTAATAGTCAAGTTTTACCCATAGATACGTGCAATTGTGCATTACTATCAGAGGTCCTAATATTTTCGATATGACAGTCGGTGTTGGGATCTATGATATGATGTCCACTGTTCCCGGTCACAGAATTAATGGCGTTTGGCAATTGCATATTGCTATTAGATTGATTATATGGATAGTTTATATCGAGTCAGCACCTGTGAGCATAGTGTAATGGTCGCGAGACGGTCGCGAGACGGTCGGGAGACGGTCGGGGGCCGAGAGTACAGTATCGGCGCGCAGGTGGAGTGCGAGGAGTGCGAGACGAAGATGCACGTGCTGCACGTGGTGTCGTTCGTGACGGAGCGCTGCGGCTGGGCCGTGGCGCGCGGCGGCGGCGCGGGCGCGCTGTTCGCGGTGCTGCCGGCGCTGTGCACGCACGCGCAGCACCACCACATGCTGCGCGCCGCCGCGCTCGCCGCGCTCGTGCACCTCGTCAAGGTATCGACGCCTGTTCTATTTTTAAACGTGGCACATCCTTCTTCTAAGCATTCGTTAAATTAAATATTCGCATTTTCTCCTCGACTAAACTTGTAAATCTAAACGATCGAGTATCACTGTAGCCCGATGGGTGACGAATTGGCGACTTTATTATTTAAAATCTTTTTAAAATGCTAAATCTATTTTCTACTAAAATTTATCAATTAATAGTATGAATATGTTTTTTGCTTTAATATTAATATAAAATTCGCTTTCGTTCATCGCTAATGATGGCACGGCAATTAATCGAGTCTTGTCAATATATCTGCGGTGGCAGGCGCTCGGCGAGTGCGCGCCGAACGTGCGGCCGTGGGTGCTGAACGTGGTGAACGAGTCGACGAAGCTGAGCGAGCCGGCGCACGTGTACCTGCTGGAGGACGCGCTGGAGCTGTGGCTCGCCGTGCTGGAGACGTCCACCAGCGCCGACCCCGCGCTGCTGCAGCTGGCGCACAACCTCTACCCCATACTGGGTGAGTGACGCGACACGCATGACGTGCGATGTAGGATCGGTTGCCATGTTCCTTATGTTCTGTTCGCTAACGATATACATAAATATGATGATGATGATGAGGCCTTATGATAGATTGACACATATTTTTGTAAAAATATATTTAATAGAATTAAGTTTTAACTTTTCCACAGAAAAGTTAAATCGCATTATAAAATATGAGGTCACTTATGCTAATTTTCTATTTTAGAACCGATAGATACTAGATTTTGTCACTATTAAAATTAAAATTTGGTAATTTTTTTATTTTAATATTTTGCTGAATCGACTAAGAAAATCATTGATTCTGATATGTCTTATAGTTTTAATGAACTAAAGCCTACTTAGTTTCTTGTCTTCTCGATATGAGTCACTTTCTGAAACTGTAGCTTAACTTTCAACATATAAAATAGCTTTTATATTTATTTTATGTGGAATGTCCTTTCCGGTTTACAGAGCAGTCGACGGAGCACCTGCGGATAGTGGTGTACATAATGCAGGCGTACGCGCTGCTGTGCCCGGAGGAGTTCTTCACGGACGCGGGCGCCAAGTGCATGTGCCTGCTGGACGACATGCTGAGCGACATGCGCACGGAGGGCGTCATCACCGTGCTCAAGATGGCGGAGATATGCGTCAGCGTGGGCTTCCCCGAGCGGAACGCCTTCCTGGGGGTGAAGGTCGTCTGGCCCACGCTCCTCAGGGTCATACAGTGAGTGGTTTGTGTTATTGACTTTAGATGGCCCATCTATGGTGGGATCTCATATCCGTGTATGTATAAGGTACGCAAACATCATTATATATTAAGCATAAGTAAATCTGAAGAACGGAACTCAATGACACATTATCATCATCATAATCATCATCAACCCACCGTCGTCTACTGCTGGGACAGAGGCCTCCCCAAAGGCACGCCACTGAGCTCTTCAGCTCTCAATCTCCATCCGCTGCCAGCCACTTTATCGTCACTCCACCTTGCTGGAGAGCGTCCAACGCTACGTTTTCCAATGACATATAGCTCCATTAAAAACAATTAATTTTATAGAATTGCACGTAAACATGACCTTTTCAGTACTAGCTATCTTTTAGAGACCTCGGGTATATTGAGATTAAACTCACACAGCCTAATAAACTTTGTTTATCGTTGTTAAATAATGTTGTCTTGTTTAGTCGAAAGACAAATTAAAAATGAGAAAAAGAGCGTAACCAGTGTTTAACTTAACAGCCACTAAGCAGCGTTATTAAGAATGGCGTAAGAATATAGTAATCCAGATAAAATACTATAAAACAAAAACAAATTTTATAAATACATATGTGTACTGTCTATATTAGTGTATATAAAGTATAATTTTATGTGTTTCAGCTGCCTTCTGGATGGCGACGACTTACCAATGGTCCTGTCGGTGAAGCTGTGTCTCCTGTCGCGGGTGATACTGCTGTCAACCGAGCTGTTCTACAAGGCGATACAGGAGGCGTCCGCTTGTCTCGTCGAATACGACTCCGATCCCGCCAAAGTTTTGAATAGAGTCCTTCACGTGTGGACCGAGAAGATGAACCTCGTGACGCAAGTTGAGAGGTGGAAGGTTGTCGGTGAGCTATTATTGAACTAATTAATTCGACTACAAATATATTATTTCTTGAAGGCAAGGTGATATGACTTCTCATACTACATTCTTTAATTGTTCAGTAAGGATCGATCCTATCTACTTAACAATAAGATCAATGTTTCGTTAGTATGGTAGTAACAGGGATGTTGACTAGACTAGACCAACGAGGCAATCGTTTGTCTAGTGGTTAGATATAAGGCCGCAGACCCCGAGGTCCTGGGTTCAAATCCCAGGTCGGGCCAATAAAAGTTATTGTGTTTTTCTGTCGAAACTTTCCGCTCGTGTCAAATTGCCGTCCCATCAGATTTTGCGAGTTAGGGAATAGAGAGTGCACCTGTGTTTGCACACACTTGTGCACTATAATATGTCCTGCGCAGTTGGCTAACCTTTCTAGAGATTGGTCGCCACGGCCGAAATCGGCCTGGAGGACGTTATTATTAAAAAGGGCACAGTGATCAAGCTTAAACAGCAGAATGCATAGTTACTTGAACAACAACACATACATGTAACAAAGTACGCAGATGCATAGCGCAGAGTGTACACGCCCGTGGCGAAGACAAAAGACTCGCGTCTTGACGAACTTTAAAACGTGCCATACTTTTAATATTTTGGTTACGTAAGAAAATGTAGTGGTTCGTTAAAAGTACTCACTTGGTGGTAGGGTCTTCTGCAAACCCGTCTTGGTAAGTACCACCCACTCATCAGATATTCTACTGTGTAACAGTAATGCTTAGTATTGTTTTTGTTTTGTTGAGCGAGCCATTGTAACTACACGTGGCACATCTTAGTTTCCAAGGCTGGTGGTGTATTGGCAATGCAATTGTTTTTACAACGCCAATGTGTACAGCGGAGGTGACCACTCATTATCAGATGGGCCATTTGCTCGTCCGCATGTTTCATAAAAAAAGACCATAAAATCATTGAAGAATTGACACATTATTTAATTTATTTTTCGTGTTACTAGGGTTGGGCTTGGCGGCGCTCCTCACGACACAGAACGCGACAGTTCTCGAACGCTTTCCCGCCATTTTGTTAAATTTGACTGAAGTTCTCAATGACGTCATGAAAATGGAAGAATCAGGAAATTATATCGAGTAAGTGTTTTATGGTAATATTTTAATTTTATAAATGATACAATACAAATTTGATTTTTTTGTAGCGTGACCGACAGACATACGGACAGACAGGCAAAGCGACTTTCACATTTATAATATTAGTGTAGAAAATATAACATTTAAAGGGTACTAGCATCAAAATAGCAAATCCTCGTGTTTGTATTTAACTTTTCATGAGTGCGGTACAAAGTCATACGAGTTGCACTTTTTATATTTACAAGCTAATTTGCATCATATTATATGCACGTTTCAAACGATAAGTACACTTTGCAAGATTAATGCGGTCATACAAACAACGAAATATATTTTGTTATATAAGCTCCACTCAGGGAGCTCAGTAACGCATCAAGAGTTAAAAAGTGATACATAAAAATACACATGTACATTTTGAAGAGACAAGCGTGCGACTGTATCATTTTACTGTAACTCGCTGTGCTCCGCCCGCAGCGCGTTGGTGTCGCCGCCCGGCTCGCGGCCCGCGTCGCCGCTGGAGGGGCGCGGCGGCGCGGCGCGCTGGGAGGGCGCGGGCGCGGGCGCGGGAGCGGGAGCGGGAGCGGGCGAGGCCGAAGACGGCGCGCGCTCGGCGCACGAGCTGCGGCGCCGCCGGTTCGCCGCCGCGCACCCCGCGCGCGCGCTCGACCTGCGCGCCGTCACGCACCACCAGGTCCGCGCTACTCGCATTTGTTTACGTGCACGCCGCCTTCACGGGAGATCTCTCCTAGTTTATAATGCAGGAAGACGGGCAGGCGAGTGGGCCGCCTGATAGCGGCTGGTCCACCTTTACATCGCCAATGCGCCCCCGACCTGGGAATTAAGATGTTATGTCTCTTGTGCCCGTAGTTAAACTTGCTCACTCGCCCTTATCTGATGAGTGGGTAGCACGAGGCCGTCCTACCGAGCTACCTACCTACCTTGTGCCTGTAATCACTCTGGCTCACTCGCCCTTAATAAAATTACAAAATATTGATGTGAAAAGATAGAATAGTGGTGTGATGAGTTACTTACCCAGTGGTACATAACTATTATATTCAGTCAAAGTTTTTTTTTTATATAGAATAGGAAGGTTGACGAGCATATGGGCCACCTGATGGTAAGTGGTCACCAACGCCCATAGACATTGGCATTGTAAGAAATGTTAACCATCGCTTACATCACCAATGCGCCACCAACATTGGGAACTAGATGTTATGTCCCTTGTGCCTGTAATTACACTGGCTCACTCACCCTTTAAACCGGAACACGAAAATACCAAGTACTGCTGTTTTATATATGGTATAGACGTGAACTATGTCTATTACAAAGCCTATTGTCATTGTTTCATTTCCTTATTCATAAAGTTCCTAATTCCTTCCTCTTAAAGACAACGACAAATAATTCTTTTAAATATTAATTTTATTTTAAGAATTGAATAAGAGTTTTTTTTAATGTATATTAAAAAATATATTGGACTATATGTGACATTAAATTAAAATATTCCAGCTAGAAACACTAAAGAGTCAAGTGGGCCCTGAAACCTTCGAACGGTTGCTGCAATCGACGGACAAGGAGACGCTCAAGCAAATAAGAGAATACATACCACTTTAAATATATTATAACCAAAAAGATCCACCTTTTCCATTTGTCTTACCTTTAGTACAATTTCCGCACAAGGAAATGTATATTTTTTCAATTAATTCATGGGTTTCGATTATGAAAAAAAAACACCATTAAATTTTATCGGTGTGTGATATACATGAAGTTACGTTTTTCTTAGGAAAGAAATGTATTTTTTTTTAATATTATCAGTCCGTTATTTTTAACAATAACATCCATATGCTCCGTTATCGCAATAATGAAAATATAAACTATAATTATAGTTTTATTTTTATATATACAGCTTATGAATAAAATATATTCATAATTATGTGATATACATACGATTTTCCTACACAGCTTTAAATATAAGGCTTAAAGTTTGTACATGGCATTATATATATTTTCAAACATGTTATGTATAGGTATTCACAATAATTGTTCGAATTATAAGATGTCTTTTAAATCATACGAAAAAATAATAGTGCTTGTATTAAATTTATCAGAAACATAAAAGAAAAATTCGTTTTATTTCTTATTAATTTAAAATATCTTGTTACCTTGTAATTATCGTATTTTGTCTGGAATAGAAGTAATACCATACGCAAAATAATCTAGGCATAGGGTTAGTATGCACAACAAATTATAAAAAAAAAATATTAAAAAAAAAAACTAAAATGTATACGAATATTTTGCATTCTTTAATAATATCTTTAAATACAAGTTATTTTTATTGCGAGCGAAAATAAAAGAAAAAGCAAATATGAAAATTAACTAAAAAGCGTTTAAATCAATAATTAACAAAAAAAATAATATTTTAAGAAATGTTGCACTATAAACATTTTTAAGTTTTTTTTATGGACCATATATGTATAATTGACATTTTAATGTATTACAGTGAGATAAATTTAAAGAAAACTTTAGTGAAGCCATTCTTGTTAGTATTATTTGTTTATACAGGACCGTTAATTTAGTAAAATGGATTGCTGTGACCAATTGATCGAGATTAAACTAGTTTTCGTTAATTTTAAATTATGCATTGTGGATTGGTTATTAGACTGCTCGATATTATGAAAACATATTATGTACCTTAAAATCATTGTAATAATGTATATTTTAAAAATTTCGATGACCACAGAGACTGATTTACGAATGAATACCAACATTTCTTGCAATATATAAATGTATAAAAAATTTAATACAATATTATATACACAAATGTATTGTAAATTAATTTTTAAAAGCAATAATTTGTTAGCACTACTTTTGCTTGTAACTTTTAAACTATTGTCAACCATTAAAACGAATACCGATTTCAGGTAATAACAAAAAAGTATATAATAAAAAGTCAAATTATATATCTTAAGATTTTCTCAATATATAAGTTCCTTAAAAACTTATGCATAATTATAATAATGAAATGAATGTAAAATTGTATGATATTGCCATTATGTATCTATTTTTATCGCTTTATAATTATACGTAAGCTTCTTTTTTTATATAATTTACTGTACATAATAAATGTACTATAAAGTAATGTTTAATTGTTATTTTTTCAAGTATTTTTTTTTAGTTTTATAAATGTAAAATTTAGTAAATATTATGACTAAATCAAACTTCAATAATATGTGTACAATTTTGTTTAATTTTTCTAACAATTTACAGCTTTACCATATATGTTTATGGGATAGTTAAACAGTGATTTTGTCTCCTTCTTTTAAATGTCAAATCAATGGTGATAGAAAGAGAGAAATCAGTGTTTGACTAAACAAACTTTATAAGTATGGCTGTTAATAATAATTCTTTATTTTAATTTCAAAAAGTAAAATCAAATAAAGGAAGGCTCGGTAATTAAAACCACGTAAACTAATTGTCTTATGTCCGGTTACTATGTTCAAGAAACGATTCGTTTTACTTACGGATGGTATTAGAATTGACTACTAAATCTAAATAGTCCCTTTAAAAATGTTTCGTAAGGTTTAACTAGTCGTTAATCGTAACACAAGAACCATCGATTACGGATGTACAATTCGTTAAATATAAGAACCGGACATAAGCCATTAGTCTAGTACGATTTATGAAACATACTGGCGATAAAAATAAATCCAATATATAGTTAACATTTCTTCAAATCAAATAATAATTTATGTATAGCATTTAAATGAATAAATTTGTTTTATATAATTTAACTGGAAATGACATTTTCATAAGCAAAACTAGATAATCTAGGTTGCCATGCCTTGAAGCTACTTTCTTCGTTAGATCTTTCGGAAAAATTATAGAGAGAATAAAATGAAACGTTTTATAATGTGTATTATTGTTTTATTTAAAAAAAAATGCCTTGTATCTCATTTCGGTTTAATTAAAATTTTAATATAATTTCTAGAAATTAAAATATATATTTATATATATTTTGTTACCTATGTACATAACACAAAATATATAAAACAAATAATAGCGATTTTATAATTTAAAGTATTGTCTTTAAATAAGTAATATTTTGAAATTTGCAATTTAAATTCGGTCAATAAATAATGTTTTGTTTTCGGCTGAATAACATAGAGCCACCACCCTAAGCCAGTGGATGTAAAAAATGTTGTGAGTGCTAAGGTACTCACGAAAATTTATGTGTAAATAATAAATCTTTCGCTGACGTCATCTGACGCTCGAAATCTTACGCTTACTCGAACATACCGTGTATCGAGTGCTAACGATAAGATGTTGACACATAAAAAAAAATATATTACTATATCAACAATCTGATATTTTAATCGGTGATATGTGTGCACCAAGCGATAGATCGGTATTGGAATCGATTTGCTTTTTATTAGCGAAATTAAACGGTCACACCATTACAAAAACATAGTCACGTCAAAATCGCCCGGTAGGTAATTGGTAACTCCTATTCCCAGAATTGAACCTTAAGATCTGCAGCCTTATAGTGTAGGTCACGTAAGGCCGGAGAACTCGAGACTAATGATTATATTATAATATGAAAAAGGATTTCTTAAGCTATTTTAGTATTTTACTGGGGGCTTTGTACAAGTTTGTCTGGGTAGGCACCACCCACTCATCAGATATTCTACCGCAAAACAGCAATACTTGGGATTGTTGTGTTGCGGATTGAAGGGTGAGTGAGCCAGTGTAATTACAGGCACAAGGGACATAACATCTTAATTCCCAAGGTTGATGGCGCATTGGCGATGTAAGCGATGGTTAACACTTCTTACAATGCCAATGTCTATGGGTGTTGGTGACCATTTACCATCAGGTGACCCATATGCTCCGCCTACCTATTCTATAAAAAAGAATTCAATGTAATTAAATGTACTCTTAAGTATTTGGTAATATCATTACATACAGTTGAAATGTATTTTATGCAAAACATATTAAAAGGAATCGACAACAAGTTTAACAATGCCATTGTTTTTTAAATAAAAAACCTCAATTGATAGATATAATAATAGTTTATATATTTTGCCCGCGATATCTTAACTGATTTTAAACGAATGCAAACATAACTATTACTTATTTGCTATTTGAAATCCTTGACATTTTTAATATTTTAATTGGTGCCAAAAGTCTTTTTTCAGTCACATATTTGGCTAATTTAGCTCGTCAGTACACGGTTCGCCACACGCGACCTATTCGTCGAGCAGGTTGCGGTAGTGCAGTCAATTTTGGCTTCTAAAGATTTCTCGAGGGGCCGAGTGCCTAATGGGCCTGCATTTTAAAGTCCGCATATTCAAGATTTTGTTGGGGAAATGCCAAAATACAACAGAAATCAAGACGATTATCTCTTTGACATACTTGCATCGGTGCAGCTTTACTGTAATCGTTGCTAAACATTTGCATTTGCAGTAAAATATATATTTACTGTTGTCATAATATATGTTAGCTACTTAGCAGTGAAATTACCTAAAAAACATAATTTTTGGGCATTTATTTGAAAACAGTAGGTATAGTATTGTAAAGTATATTATAGGACACTTGTGTTAACAAGTACCACATAGGCGCTCAGCTGTTGCGGCGTATAATAACTACTCCTAATTATATTTATCTCGGCGTTTTATTTACATATACCTTATTGTACCTATAATTCATTATTAATAATTTCGTTAACCATAATTTAGTACCATATTTATTCGTTCATAAACTGACATCCGATTATTTTTGTATAAGCTGGGTAGGACGCGCCGGATTCTACTCTCCTATGATAGGAGCACATTCGTTTTAAGAATTCCTGGCACCACGTTACGCTCTCTATTATAAATTAAGTGTAATAATTGGACTGTTTTTCATTTCATAAAGCCCAATAAAGTCCAAAGCATTTTTCAAGCGTTGAATTTAAATGTAATAAAATTTAGTTTGTGGCTCTAAAAGAAAAAATCGCGAGGCGAAACAGAAACTAGGTTATAAAATTATGTATTTGTTTTATGCACTTCCGAATATTGTATTTCATATAGCGTATCCTATAAATCTGCTTCTGACTATGACTTCCTGCCATTTTAAATAATATCAACATATTTATCAAGGCTCCATATTAATCAGGGAATGATATTTATTTCAAGCGTTCGTTAAGATGGCTAATTGCCGCGTCTCCGTTCTAGCTTCAAACCATAAATTATATAACATAGTAAGAATTAAACTTATAGCGTTTTTTTATTTAATTTATTCACTTTTATATATGTTTTAATTTTCATAAAGAGAATGGATTTTTCATTCGTCCTTAATTTATTTATTTTTATTAAAGTTTTGTCCAATAAATATTCTTAATTAACACAAATACAATAAGTAAAACACATTATATATTATATTGTAGGCTTTTATATAATAAAATTAAAATCTGCGCTTAACAATTTATCTTATGTAATTGCGTTATTGTTTGTCAAAGCGAAATGTATGTATTTGTATAACCTAGGCAATGTATAAATTTCAATAAACGCTATGAATTTAATATCTATAGAATACCGGAATAATATATTAAAATCTTAAACAATTCATAATAATAATTATATTTTAATTATTATAATCAAATCTGGCATGTGAACAAAAGGCAGGATGAATAATGATTGTTTTAAGCAAAGAATTACCGAAACGGCTACAGTTCGACTGTCGATACTTACAACCAAGTGAATTTCATTTACATGCCACTATTTTCTTAAAAAAATAATATAGTAAAATGTTCAGTATCAAGCCCGCTGTCGCTTATAAGACATTGTTTTTCCTTCAAGTGCTCGGGTTGCCGACGTCATTAGTTTTGTTTCTTGTAGCCTGGTGTCGCGAGAATTAGTTAACGAACTGTGGGAACACTACTCCTTGTTGCAGTGACGTGCTTTTATAACATATTCTAATCAGGGCTGTTTAAAGTAAAGGTTCAGATGAACCTTGCATTGTAGCGTTTGAAGAAAATTTTTATTATCTATATATATATATGGCGTGAGAAAAGGGTCATGCTGTTTGCCGTCATGGCATACGAGTCGGTTCTCTCCCCACGACACGCCAATGTATGTTTCATGTATAAAAGAAACTATTTGTAAAAGATTACGACTATCTGAGAATAACATAATTATCGCAACATAGCATATTGGCAGTTCACTGTACAACTGATGTTTTTATCATCACATGACCTTTCATAATCCTTCAGGCATCTACTGGATAGAAATATAATAGTATATTAATGGTAATGATTCAATTTATTAAGTGCAGCTTTTTTTATAAATAATAAATAATAATACCTATGTTGGGATGAAATAAAAACAAGTCTATTGTTTGTCTAGGTTTTTGTTTATTTAATATAAATAAATGATAGTTTTGTTTGATAAGTAAATAAACGATTAGGTTCCAAAATAAATTCGATTGTCATTGGTTGAATTATGTTGCTTGAAACTGTCTGGCCAGACAGTGCGTTCTATCCAACCGACGAAACTCGCGACTCTGGTGTACACGCTGGGAGTGTCCCTCCGTGCGCATCCGAAACCAAAAGAGGTCACGCCAATGATGTGATGTAAATTCCATCTCAATACAGGATTAGGTTGTTTCAATGGTATCAAAAACTGCAGGGGGCCACCAGAATCGCCCTTCAGAAAAAAAGTTTAATGTAATTATTGCAATCGTTCAAATGATATTTAAAGGTTTTTAAATATATTTTATTAGATTTTAGAGCAGAAAAGTGTATTATGATTAAGATTAATTGTTTACAATGTTATTTATTTCCACTTAAATCTATTTGCACTGATGGGTGCAAATAGATTTATATAATTAGATAAATAAATATAGATTCGTAATTTTTTTTATATTTAGACGGCCTAATGGACCACCTGAAGCGCGCTGGCAAATGTAAGAAATATTAACCATTCCTTATAAAGCTAGTGCGCCACTAATTGTCCCTTGTGCCTGTAGTAACGCTAGCTAACTTAACCTTTAAGCCGTAATACAGCAATACTAAGAATTGCTGTTTGGCGGTAGAATATGTGATAAGTGCGTGGCTACCCAGACGGGCTTGCACGAAGTTCTAGCACAAAGTAAACCTACAACGTGATTAAATATATTTTTACTCATAGCATATTGGTATTTCACCGTCATTAGAAATTTAATAAGATAACTGGACTACACTTTGTTATATAGCCAGTGAAGTAAATCATATAGATAGAAGCACATAAGCGCTGATGAACACTAGTAATCCAATTTATATGCAGCCGCAATTGTAATGAATAGAGCTCATAGTCCTTAGCAACTGTTTATACACGAAGTTATTTAGTTTTCATTAGTACCTTGTAGATGCGTATATATTGAGTAACTGACTATGAGTGACTGCCTCGTCGGTAGGTTGATTGGTTGGTTGGTATTGATTAGATGAATAAGATCGCAAAATGCTAGGAACTGTGCTCGGAGAATGTGCTCAAGAATTACACGAACTGATTCCTCCCGCCCCTTTTTACTATCGAACGGCCAGGCAAACGCGACCAAAGCGCCATAGGTACACAGTGGAAATTCCCTGCCTACGTACGAAGCGCTTTGAATCCACATTCATCATTCGCGCTGCGAAACTATGGAATGCTTTGCCTGCGTCCGTATTTCCTGATAGCTACAATGTTGGTGTCTTCAAATCTAGAGTAAACAGGTTTCTTATAGGTAAGTGTGCTACATTCTAGACCGTGTCGATGCTTAACATCAGGCAAGTCAACGGTCAAACGCTGGCCTATTAATTATAAAAAAAGTGGGTGCAAACCCCACATCGGGCCGGTAAAAAGTTATTGAAGTCTTGAAGTTATTTATTTAAATATAAAAGATAAATATTTTTTATCTATAAATCACTAATTCACAGTTTTTTCGAATTCAAACTTTTAGCAGTGTTTGCTAATAAAATGCCCTTACCGACAATTTTCTTTCTGACTACGTTGACGTAAAACGATATGCCTAAAATATATGCATCATATTACTATTTATTCTTAAACGATAAATTGACATTATTTTGTTCCATATTAATTATAATTATAGTATTTTTAAGTGTATACAAAAAAAAACATATTAACTATACTATGTAGTCTATTTACCGGAATACCTCGAGTACGGTTAGTCTATACTTATTATCTTAAGATATTTCAATTTTAATTACAATAATTGGTGATCAGTCGATTAATGATTCTGACAAAGTATCGATTCGTATAAAGAATCAAGTACCTGACAAGTATCGACGCCACCGGTCTTATTCCCGGCGCATAACTGGTGACGCATGAATCCACCCCATTTCCTGTTTTTTCTATCCTCTAACTTTTTGTCACACTCTTCGTAATCTAATATTTGTATATCCGCTTTTTGCAGTACTGGACTAGAGTTACGAGTGGCTGGAAATTAAAACAAATGATTGAAAGAAAATCATTTGAAAATGATTATAATATTAATTTTATTGAAAATGTAATGTAAGTCTCGTTTAGATAGATTATAGGAAAAAAGGAATGAATCTTGTATTTAAAATCATCACGTAAAATACAATTGGATTTGTTGATGTAACAAAACTTACAGATATCTATTACACCCCAGCCTGTGAGCGCTGCTGTTCCAGGATTCTCAAATTTAGTCCAGAGGCAAGAGGGATGAATACGCCAGAGGAATGGAACCTTTCCGTCCAGTTCTACGAGGGCGATATCATAGTATTGTCGCGGGGGCTTGTAGCGGTTATGAATTATAAAATTTTTAATGGCAACATCGTATGCTGGCTCGTTGTGATCTCTTGGGTCCTATATATACAACAATTAAACAGTAAGTAATTATAGACATAAGTTTAATTTTGTCTTTAGGATGTTATTCTCTCCCATATTATGGCTCAACACGGAAATTGAAAATTTGCTAAGAATTTATCCCTCGTCATACTATTTAATAAAATGCGTGCCTTTGATATGTTATTACTTAATTGTACAAAAATATATTTTGAGAATGTTGAATGCTTCTTAACTTTCAATATGTCGAGTCTCACGCAAGGTTCAAGATTCACAATCAAACCGACAATCAACGCCAGAAATAGTTAAGAATTATTAATTATGACATTTATTTTAAAAGAAAACTTACAAAATCCAGTATATTTTTGCTGCCCAGTCTTACTATTTTGGGTTTATGATCAGCGACAGTATTATCAGACTTTGGAACCTGTGAGCAATGAGCTGCTGTCAAGACAAATCGATCACTGATCAGCGAGCCTCCGCACTTGAAAATCCAAGTGCCATGTATTCCTTTCCAGCCGATGGCACTCTGAAATTATTGAATAAACTGTAACAAAATGTTTACACAAAACTTTTAATAAAATGTACCGTATATTGCCAAAATAGAAAACTATATTAGTAATTATAAAAAAACTTAGGACCTGGGCTACAAGCTTCGCTCGGCTTTAATAATTAGTTAATTCGTTATTTAAGCAAAATTTTATTTAAATATAAAATTTGAGTCAAATCGTTAAAGCCGTTTCCGAGCTCAATATTGTAAGATATGTTTTACTTAAAAATAATCGTATTAATATATATTAATATTTTGTCATTTTACAAATACCAAAAATATTACCATGTGAGGATATTCCCCGTACTCAGCTTCACGACCCCCTAATATATGAAACCAACCTTTTAAATTGTCACCTAAAAATGTATTTTATTCATTTTAATGTTATTTATTGTAACGCTGTCTTCGTATATGACAATTGCGGAATCTTATCAGGAGAAACAACAACCAGGTTGTCTAAATCAAAGAACAGAAAAATACTTTCTGTTCTGTGGTCTAAATAAATAAACCTCGCGTTATTGGTATTCCCTAGAAAATATAGTAAACTAATTGAGATTCAGAGCATTTCTACATCCAATAATCATTTCTAGAATAGTTCCAGGCATAATTACGCTTATAATTTTATACGTAAAAAAATAATGCTTTTGCTTTTGTTGATTGTGTTGATACTTTTACTGATGGTAGAACTTTGTGCAAGCTCGTCTGGGTAGGTACCACCCACTCATCAGATATTCTACCGCAAAACAGAAATACTTGATGTATACTTATACACGGGACATAAGTATACATCAACGTAACATCTTAATTCCCAAGGTTGGTGGCGCATTGGTGATATACATTTCTTACAATGCCAATGTCTTTGGGCGTTGGTTGACCACTTACCATCAGGTCCGCCTCTCCGGTCTCGTGACCGCCTACCTATAATATTAAAAACAAATTTCCGATAGATAATTTCGATAATTTTTCGCTGATATACAAGACGCCATTTTGTCACGAATTCATAATGACTTTGTATTGTCAAAGTTGTTCTTGATCTGTACTTCTTCTGCTATTGCAATAAGTTTCTAGTAAAAATTGGAATTGCAATGTATTTCATTATCTAGTTTAACGTTTAAATACTTTTTGGTTAACTATTCTTTGCCCTTGTATATAAAGAAAACATATTATAATTGTTAAAAGCACTTACAAAGTATACTTCTGCTCATAATCCCTTGATAATACCTCAATTGCCAAATATGTTCGAAGCATTCTGAAAATGTTACATTTTATACATTGATTAGGAATTGAATATGTTTTTATCAAACTTCAATAAAAGAAGGATTTATCTGTTTTGTTGTTTTTTCATTTACGTTACCCATTACTTGAAAACGGCTAGACTTTTGGTTTCATATATATTTTTGGAATCATATCACACTGTTTCTTAAAATGAGAAATAACAATGCATTTATTAGACTGTCGTCAACGTATCTTTTTCGTATCATTTCACGAGAATTTACTAAAGCGTAGGGTTTTCAAATCCTATTACCGAAGGTTAATTCGTGTTTCGCTAAACGCTTTAGTCCTTACATAGATTTACTTACGTAGACTTATCTACAATAAAGTCAGGTATTGTGATCTAATCGCTCAAATTTACATTGCTCGTTTAAAGAAGCTAAAACTAAGACCATTTCTTTTCTAGATTTATTAACATATGATTCGACTGAAAAGCTCCTCAGTCGAATTACGTCAGGGCATGTAACCACATTAATTTTTTACCTTAATTATGAATATATTATTCATCATACGCAGGCAACTTCCTATCATTCTTAAATATTTTACTAAAACATAATATTGTTAACAGAGCGTACATCAATCAATATTCACTTTGTTAAATGTAAATGGGTGCCCACGATACAGCCCTCCTAGTGTGGGTACCAACGGATTTATTCAAAATTTGTTAATTGGTTGGTAAATATAGAAAAGATTACGTACACATATGTAATAATATATAATGTTACAAATTATTTGTTTGAGGATTGACTGGGTGTTGTAAAAAAAATATTATACAAAAGTCATATACTTACGTGTACTACAGTCTTTGAAATGATATCACGAGATATCTTAATAAACATAAAAAAGTAAAATGTGGGTACTTCAGATTTTTAAGCAGCAATACTAGGATATAGTACATACGATTAAGAATTAAAAATTCTTTAAGATAACACAAAGTTAGCTCTGCACTTGAACGCTCTCCGGTCATGTCTGATTGCGTCCCATTACTTACTGACTTCGCTTACTCGACGGTCCGGCGCATTATAATCTGGTAGAGGTATTTCACTTGTATCACAAGGGTCGAAAGGAAAATCTATCCTGATACTATTGTAGATATTCTGAAAAATATTTAAAAAAATGTTTTAGGGAGAAATCCTGCTAGCCTTCTTACCACCATTCCACGCGGTCACAGTTTGTACAGTAGCTATTAATTTTTAATTTGTATGTATTTAAGACGCGCATGTAAATAATTCTTATGTAAAATAAAAAAAAAATGTGTATTCATATTATTATTACTTTCAAGAGTTGTTTTATTATATAAATCTTAACATACCTGGTTCGTGTCTTCCAATAATGAATTTGTGCTTGAAATGTAAACTGGAATATTAATAAATACTAAATAGCTTATTTTTCCTAAATAAATAGGTATTGGTTTATTTTATAAACTATTAATATTTTTTACAATGCCAATGTCTATGTGTGGTTTTGATCACTTATGTTGGCCCACTTGCTGGTCTGCCTACTTAATACAACAATAAAAAAAATGAAGTTAATCTAGACTTACCAAAAAAATACGTTAACAAAACTATCAACTCCATTTATAAATATTTAATTGTTATAATCGAATTATATTTTTCAGAAAAAAAAACCAGACTTAAACATATAAATATTTTTTAAATGTATTTACAATAAATACACTCATTTCTAACAAACCACTCATGTAACTAAATAATAGTCATCGAAGCTGCGGATATATATAGTTATTATTATTATATAATAAACAGATTTATACAGAGTGTTTTCATTTAATCGGTGTTGTTACAGACACAAGAGACATAACATTTTAGTTTCCTAAGTTTGGTGCCGCGTTGACGATGCAAGGAATGCTTAATATTTCCTATCATTCCAATGTCTATGGAAATTGGTGAAGAATTATTATTATTATTATTTTTTATTTTTTTATATTCGCCGGGAGGGCAAATGACTCTACTCCACCTGATGGTAAGTAGTAGTAGAGTCCAAACGCGACGAAAAAGTATATTATAGTAAAATATATATATATTAGGTGGTATATATATTTGTTTAAAATTAACATTGCTTTATCGGTGAATAATGCTAAGAGTTGTCGTAATCAATGTGTGTCAAATGCATTGGAGCATGTGAAAAGTTATCAACAGTTGACATTTATTTTTTTGTCTATTTTAATATCACTTTTTATTATTGAAATTACTTTATTTATTTATATTTATGTACAGACATTTTTATAAAAAACAAAACTAAATTAAAAAGAACAATAAACAGACACATCACAAATTTATAGCAAAAAAATTATATTCCTTATATATTCCCTGGTGGTAGGGCTTTGTGCAAGCTCGTCTGGGTAGGTACCACCCACTCATCAGATATTCTACCGCAAAACAGCAATACTTGATATTGTTGTGTTCCGGTTTGAAGGGTGAGTGAGCCAGTGTAATTACAGGCACAAGGGACATAAAATCTTAGTTCCCAAGGTTGGTGGCGCATTGGATATGTAAGCGATGGTTGACATTTCTTACAATGCCAATGTCTAAGGGCGTTGGTGACCACTTACCATCAGGTGGCCCATATGCTCGTCCGCCTTCCTATTCTATAAAAAAAAAAAAATAATTATTATTATTCTTGCGTAGTCTAATTAAATTTATATATATTTTCTTTCTATAAAGTTTATAAAACTGTTTCAAGAACACGTTATTAACCGTAGGTGGAACGCTGTCTGTAAATCGTAGCAAGGTATCAACGACACAAGCCTGCTTAGTGTGGATGCCACCGGAAATACAATTATGATATCGTTTCAGCAAACAACCCAGCTATTGTATCAAGTGTATAATATTTTTCCTTATATTTTGCTTTAAAATAAACTATTTTTTATATTCTATCTATGACTGCCTGGTTAGCCTTATAGATAGATAAAAGACTGCGTATTTTGAGGCTCTGGGTTCAAATGCACGACGATAAAAAGTTATTGGGATTTTCTTTCAAAGATTCTCATTAGCAGCCCGGAGTCTAGAAGTAGGAAATGTGTATACTCCTGTACCTCCGAAAGCACGTAAAGCCGTTGGCCTTGCCACTGAACTCTTACCGGTCATGTCGGCTTGGCCATTCAATCGGAATATGAGAGAGTACCTGTGTTTGCACACACACACTTGTGCCCTGAAATATGTTTGGTTATTCTCTATTGAGACCGCCGAGGCCGAAACCGGTGATGAGGACATCACATAAAAGATCCTTGTTTTTAAATATAAAAATTTAATAAAAGAGTTCTTTTTGGAAACCATTTTTTTCAGCCTTTTACCGTCCACTGCTGGACGAAAGAAACGTATACCATATACCATAAATACATAAACAACATAGAACGCCAACCATCCCGATCTTGGGCAGTCCGCATCCATTCCGTACCTGCCACCTTTTTTAAATCGTCGGTCCACCTTACCACAAGGTGTCCTACACTACGTTTGCCTAAGCGTGGTCTCCACTCTAACACGTGTTGGCTCCAACGGCCTTCAATGCGCCTGGAGACATGACCAGCCCACTTTCACTTCAGCGAGCTAATTCAAGCCATTAAATTAAATTAATTGATACAATTGTAATTGTAACCGTGTTTGTATGTTTGTGACAGTATTACATAATATATAAGTGAAACATTTTATTACTAACAGTTTAATTACATAAATTGCAGAACAAAATTAATAATATATATCTATCAATTCGTCACAAATAAAAACAACAATGACGCACCGATTGAAAGCCGTATGTAACGTTGGTTATGTCGTTACATTTCGTAGTATATATCCGTATGTTACACAAAATAAGTTTTTAGTATATATTAATATACCGTATATTAATAGAGCCGTATCTTTTAAAAAAATAGATTGAACTAAAAAAGGGAAATAATGTAAAGTACGATTTAATTGTCTGGATAGGTATTACCACTCATCACTTAATATTGTTGCGCTCCGGTTAAAAGGTTGATGATGTACTGACTATATATTCTTGCAGTGCCAATGTCTATAGGCAGTGGTGATTTACTTACCATCAAGTGGCCCATTTGAATTCAGGAATTGTTAGCTGATACACTACCATACCCAACCCAAAGTTTCCCCGTCAATCCTTACTATTAATATATTAAATGGCAAAGTGAGTTTGCTTATTCTGCGTGCAGCTCAAATACACGGTCAGTTGTCAGGTGAATTGAAAAGAATAGGTATACTAGGGAAAAAAACATAGGTATTATATGTCTTGGATAAAAGCGTTGCTTCGCTTCCTATAATACTTTTGGATAGTAAATGAGGTTGTAATTTGTATTAATCAACGTTGCAATACAAATTTATCGCGGGTAAAACCGCGGTTACTTAGCAAGTAAAATTAATTGGATTCAAGTTTAGACAAATGAGGAAAATGGCAACGTAAGATTAATTAATATGAATCACAACATAAACTCGTCTCAAAAGTTATTTCTATGTGTAAATACAGATAGCATTTGTTAATTTCAATTTAAAAAAGGTTTACCGATGTTTCTATAAACCAACATGTTTCTTTATTGTATTGTATATGTTTATCACATATTCTACCGCCAAAAAGCAATATTTAGTATTGTTGTGTTCCGTTTTTAAGAGCGAAGGACTCAGTGTACCTACCGTACCGTACCGTAACAGCCTGTGAATGTCCCACTGCTGGGCTAAAGGCCTCCTCTCCTCTTTTTGAGGAGAAGGTTTGGAGCTTATTCCACCACGCTGCTCCAATGCGGGTTGGTAGAATTCACATGTGGCAGAACTTCAGTGAAATTAGACACATGCAGGTTTCCTCACGATGTTTTCCTTCACCGTAAAGCACGAGATGAATTATAATCACAAATTAATCAGTGTACCTAATTACAGGCAAAGGGACAATTCAGTTGACTAGGTTGGTGGCACATTAATATTTTTTATAGCGCCAATGTCTATGGGTGGTTTAATTACGAATATTTAAAAGAAAACGAATGAGGGGACATTTTTTTTAAAAGGTCAGTCTCATAATGTCGGACGAATGTACAATGAGCCACCACTTACACATAGAAGCCTTAGACAGAGCCTATGAAAACAATAAAAAATAAATGCATTAAAAAAATCGCATTGGGGTGCTTTATGCAAATATATTATTATATTCCCATAGCACTATAAGTTCGTAATTCGTGATGCTAAATCAAAATAAAATACAAAATAATTTTTTTGCCAAAAAAATTGCAAAAAAAATATTCTGTATAGACACCCTAATCACCTAGCGGTATGCAATATACTTTACGACCTATTCTCATGCCTACTAAATATACATAAAAAAATCATAAAAATCGTGCGAGCCGTTGGGAGAAGTTCGAGCACAAACACCGCGACACGAGATTTTTATATATTTGATTATATGTTTTAAATTTGACGAGCCGGTTGGCGTTGTTGGTAGATGCCTTGCCTTTCACGCCAAAGGTTGTGGGTTCGATTCCCACTCAGGATAGACATTTGTGAACATGTCTGTTTGTCTTGAGTCTGGGTGTAATTATCTATATAAGTATGTATTTACAAAAGAAAAGTAGTATATGTAGTATATCAGTTATCTGGTTTCCGTAGCTCAAGCTTTGTACAAGCTTAATTTGGGATCAGATGGCCGTGTGTGAAAAATGTCCCAGGATATTATTATTATTATTATAAAATAGTGGCGTAGAATACTCACCAATTAAAAATAATATGTAAAACATATTTTTAATATTACTTCTTGTTATACTTTTAAGAAGATATTTGTTAAGTTTTAAATACACTTAACTTATAACCTAAGAAGTGATAACCTGACATTATTATAAGACTCCGATAAGACACATAATATATTCTCCTGGAAGCACTCGAGTAACTAATAAGTAATAAGAAAAACGCCATCTGTTCTTCCATTATAAATATAAATATTCGATTGCGTGTACTAACTGTTCTTCTATTTTAATTAAAAATTATTGGATTGTATAAGCTACAGCCTGTTTCGAAAACTGAAAAGTATCATCAAATAAAGTTTACTAAAGTATTTAATTTTTAACGTATTTGACTGTTCCCGTTTTTCTTAGTTCCGGTTACATGTATAAAATGATCAACGACATAATAAAAAAAAGTTAGAAATAGTTGCGTTGTAGATGATAATAATATCATCCAGACCGATTTCGACCATGGTGCCAATCTCAAGAGAGATAAGCCAACTACGAAGGAAATATTATAGTCCACTAGTGTGTGTGCAAACATAGGTGCACTCTTTATTCCCTAACTCGCATAATCCGATGGGAAGGCAATCTGACACGAACGGAAATAGTTCAGGCGCAGGACCAACGGATTTACGTGCTTTCCGAGGCACGGGAGTGTACACAATTCCAACTTCCAGACTCCGTGTTGCTACTGAGAATTTTCTGACAGAAAAACCCAATAACTTTTAATTGGCCCGACTTGGGATTTGAACCCAGGACCTTCGGGTCTGCAGCCTTACATCAAGCCACTAGACCGACGAGGCAGTCAATAAATGATATTATTAACTTAAATGATAACACATATTCGGAATAAAGCGATCTCCTCTAGTTCTATTCAAATAGAAATATGAGTAATTGTACTGCAAATTATGGAACTATTATGGAAAATATCCAAATCAGCTACTAGTTTTGAAATCAATCAATCAACAGCCAATCGTTGTCCACTGCTGAACATAGGCCTCTCCCAAGGTGCGCCAAAGCTCCCTGTCCTCCGCCTTCCGCATCCAGTTTTGAAATATTATTGTATAAATCTGATAAACGAGGTATAAGTATTTTTTTTCCTAATTGCGTCCTATATGTTCGTATGTGTAAAAGATTACGTCATGTATTCCTACGAGGTTAAATGCCAATGTGGCCAATGACTCGTGAATATCAATATTATTATTTAAAATATTGTATAAAAAGTTAGTGATAAAAGTGACCTCTGGGATGCAAAACTTCTTCTGTCAAAATGTTTAAGCCTCTCACTATATATTAATGTTGGCTAATTTTAAATCTAAGCGACATATGCTTCACAAACAGCTTTTGAACTCGCTCAATTCTGTCAACGTGTATCCTGTAATAAGGTGCCCAGATTATACAACAGTATTCAAGTCTAAAACGGACATAGCTGTCAAAAAGTTTGATTATAGTCGAATTATAGTCTTTTAAAATCTTTGGAGCACCTTTGTACAAATTCGAGAGATTTATTTTCCTGTTCCATTGTTTTGTCAATATATGAGATAAAACTAAGCCTACGGTCTAGTCATGTAACACCCAAGTCATGTACTTCATTTACTTCAGTTAATTTTATGTTATTTATATAATATTTTGATAAAATTACTTTTTTTTTGCAAGAGAATTTTATGTGGTAGTATTGATCGATATTTAAAGTCGTTTTATTGGCTTAAACAATGTATTGTTTTACTTTATTTTTGTTTATGTATTTAATTACAGTAAAGTGTAGTTCTCTATAAGATTAGTTCAATTTTATACATTAGGTTTGAGAGAGTATCTTTTGCTTTTATTTTATTGTTTTTATTCGTGTGTGTATTGTGGTGTGTAAACAATTATATAATTATTATATAACTCTTACTATCACTCATAACACATTTACCGCCACTAAGCCGCAAGACTAAGTATTGTTGTGTTCTGGTTTTAGGTGTGAGTGAGCCAGTGTAACTACAGGCAAGATATAACATGTCAGTTCTCATGTTTGGTAGCGCATTGGCGAATTAATTGATGGTTAAAGTTTACGGCGCCAAAAATAAAATATTAAAACATACGTTTAAAAACAGAAATGTATATACATATTGTTTCGTGCAAAAGTTTCTGGCCAACCTTTTTATCGTATTGAATTAATAAAATAAACAAGATAGTTTAATTTTATTTGAAAAATATTATTTTGTCTTTGGAATTCAGTACAATTAAAATAAAATTACTTCAATAAATTATAAAGAAATATTTGTTGAAGGCCAAACAATTTCTTCGATCCAATCGATGAAACTAGAGACTCTCGTATACACCCCGGGTCGGTTTCTTTGTCCACATTTGATTCCAAATGATGTGATGGCCACTGTCCAGTATATTTTTCCTTTAGTTTTCAAAGGAATCTTCACCTGCACTGGACTACCAGAGTCGCCCTATAATAAAACCATTATTCGTATTATTTCCTATAAATAATGTTAAAAAAATAGATCACTTTTAACAATTGGAGTTGTATCGATTATAATTTTTGATAAGAAAGAATGTACCACGCGATGTGTTGTTCCTTATTATATCTTTTAAAATTATTTGTCTTTATTCCGTTTGTAATAATTTTTTAAGTGAGCTGGAATTTCAGTGTTTATTTTGTATTGTATTTTAACATTTTGTTACTGTCTTTTGTGGAGATAGGTTCGGCTACGATCACACGCGTGGATTCATCGACATATTTTATCCAATAAGCTATTTCGGTTATTAAAATATATTTTAATCTGCGGGATCTACACACGAAACTGTTCACTGAAATAAAATAGACATACAACGAAATAGTATTCTTGAATGTTAACCAAAGTTTATGAGTTCATATGCAGGTGACTACCACTATTTGCTTAATTTGTATTTATAAATCATCACGTGCTCGACGGGGAAAAAGAACGTATCCACCAAGTAGCGTGGGGAAAGGAATTCTAATCTTCTCCTCAAAATGAGAGGAGGCCTAAGCAGCAGTTCAATATTTACATATATTTTTTTTTTTTACAGTACTTAGTGATCAGATGTAAGTTTAATGACCTGGCAGGTATCAATGCCTCCTGTTAAGTTTCCTGCACACATCTGATGATCTTGGAACCCGCCCCAGTGCCTGTTTCGAAATTTTCGGAGAAGGGTTTCACATACAGGCGTCTCGATGAAGTCGACGACAGCAGCTTGTAGTTGGTTTGATGGTGTCCCTGTAAAAAAATATTAACTACTTCCACTAAAGATTGTTCACCGTATTATTTATCATTGTATTTAACGATAAGAATGATACTATGAATGATATGGTCAATGAATAATACTTTTGATAAATGATACAAGAACGTTAAATAAATAAACAAATTGTTTCCTGTAATGTTCTTTACTTTTTTTCTATATACATATATTAGGAAAGTAAAACGATCAAATAAACGACTTGATGTTAAGATCAAGAAGTACAAGCCAAGATCATATGTTTTGGGATATGTCCCATGTGCCTGCAATTAGACTGTCTCACATTACAAACCGGAAAACAACAATACTAAGTATTACTAGAATTTGGCAATGCAATAAGTGATGAAACACAAAAGTACCAAGTCGTTAATAATATCCTGATTATACTATGTTGATATGAATAATATTAAAATTATTTTACCGTGTTCAGTATATCCCCAACCACTCAGAGTTCCTTTAGTGTCAAGGTCACTAACGTCATTATCAGACCAAAGGCAAGCTGGTTGTACGTTGCTCATAAATTTAACTTCTGTCTGTAGTTCGATGAGGGCGATATCATAATACTTCTTTGGTGCTTTATATTTTGGATGGACGATGAATCGTTTGATCTTTACGTCCACAGGATTACCGTATATATTAAACTGAAAAATAACATATTAGCAAAGTGTATTAATAAAACTTATTCATTCATTCACATTAATTAACTAAACATTCATTTTAAGAGTATGAAATATATGTTTTATCTGAAATCATTTTTAATTTAAGTGGTATTGCTGATGTCGCTTATTCTACTTGGACACGTAGACCTTAAAGACCGTGGGTTCAAATTTGAACAAAAACTTCTTTGTGCTTTTATTCGCTTAATGTGTTATTCATCTAGCGTTCATCATTGACGTAAAAGACCGAGACAAAACCTGCAGTGTTGAATAAAATGTTGGTATGGTATAAATAAACATACATCAATCTTCAGTAGTGCGGCGTAAAAAAATGACTTTTTTAATCGTAGAACATGTACGGCATGAACGTTCGTTTAATACAAGTGTGTGTTAAAGATCTTAAGGTTTAGAAGACTAAATAAAATTTTAAATCAAATATGTCACTGAAATAAATGTACACCTACTCGAATGTATACAATTGAAAATTATGTTGCAAGCTTATTTACCTGATCATCACTAATATTCTCGACCCCCAGCCTGACGATCTCAGGCTGACTATTGACTATATCCATAGATCTTCTTACAGATAACTTAGAACAATGGGCAGCAGTTAATAAGAATTTTTTACTAATAAGTGTACTTCCACATTTGAAAACCCACTTTAGTGATGAGTTCTTAGCTTTCCATCCAATGGCTCCCTACAAAAGATATGATCAATAAATAAAATTTATTTGAATCCATGTCAATATTATGGTCATTGGTGACATATATGGATATTCAATCAAGATAATTATTTTCAACAGAGATAAGCTGACTAGATATAGTATGTAGATGATTGCATACCTCGTGAATGAAAAGATCGCCTTTTGGCCATTTAAAAAAAAATCTATTATTTTATATAACCTATAATTGTAAAATATGAGATATAAAAAAAACCGCGGAGTTTCTTTCGTTGGCTTGTCTTAGCTCTGAGGTGTTTATTTCTGAACCGGTTGTAGATGGTTGACATTTCTTACAATGCCAATGTCTAAGGGCGTTTGGTGACCACTTACCACCAGGTGGCCCATATGCTCGTCCACCTTCCTATTCTATAAAAAAAAAAGATTTATGACAATCAATAAATAAGTGTAACACTTCTATATTGAATAAAGATTTTTGACTTTGTCTTTAGATAATATAGATTCCATGTGTTCGCACAAAAATAGGTACATTCTCATTGTCGTAACAAGACAAGACTAGAGAGAGATAAAATGCAGAACTAACGACTTCATGTGATTTGAAATCGTGGCCTGGAAGTGTGCCTGCTTTCTTACTTGATGATGCGATGCAAACCTTTCTGACGTAAACTGGCTTGCTTATGTCGATATATATTATATATGAAACGTGTGTTCATGTCAATATGCAATGTGGAATTTACAAATGTAGGAGATCAATATAATCTCACCTCGAGATCCCTTAAAAGATTAGTATTTCCAAGAGTAAAACTAAAGTATGTGGCCGAAAAAAAAAAATTCTACCGTATGACATCGATATCTTAAAAAATTTAAATGGTTTTATTAAGCTTAAGAATAAGTTAATAAATTGCCTAATTGTTTTTATATTTAGGATAAGTTTGAAATTTATTAATGTGATTTTAGTTAGGATTAATATATTTGCATACCATCTTACGGTTATTGTGACTAAATTCAAAATGATTGCTTTAGTAAATAAATTAAATTGATTTAATTGAAAGTACCTTCGTGACGTGAGTTCCTGTTCGTAACCCGAAATCAGTCTCACAAAATAGACCAGACAAAACAGAAACGAGATAACTTTAATAAATGATGGGTGTAAAAAATCTAATAGGCTTACCATATGGGGAAATTCTTCATATACGGCAGGTCGACCGCCAAATATAACAGGGGTATTAATCACAAATAGAAATTCAGGAACAACCCCCTTTTTAATTTCGGAAATAAGGTATAGTCTGCCTGGAAATATAATACGATACTTACTAGTTAGACATTATTTACATAGACTTATAGAATAAGTATATACAGATCAAACATTATAAACAGCTTTTGTTCAAATCATGACCGCGCGGTATGGGGGTATTACCCATTGGATCGCAATACTGTACTAAAATTAATCCAGCCGTCCTGTCACCAGTGGAGGCAAGAATATGGTGACATGTGTTTTAGTGCGTGTTCAACTACTTACATGACAAATAATATGGAAAGCTTTTTTTTAAAAAAATAATTATTTATCTGTGTAGGACGTGCACATGTCTTACGTAAATGCATACATACTTCTTTATAATTTTATCTCTCATAAGTATTTAATTTAAGGTTGTTATAATATTCGATGTTAATATAGTTAATGTAAATAAAATAAAATTTGACGAGCCGGTTGGCGTGGTTGGTAGAACACTTGCCTTTCACGCCGAAGGTTGTGGGTTCGATTCCCACCCAGGACAGACATTTGTGTGCATGAACATGTCTGTTTGTCCTTAGTCTGGGAGTAATTATCTATATAAGTATGTATTTACAAAAGAAAAGTAGTATATGTAGTATATCAGTTGTCAGGTTTCCATAGCACAAGCTTTGTACAAGCTTAATTTGGGATCAGATGGCCGTGTGTGAAAATGTCCCAGGATATTATTATTATTATTATATTATATAATTATTATATTTACATATTTGCGTCCATTCGGTTTCATTTTCTCGATTTTCCATCTCCCATATATACTCGAAGCATTCTGAAAGAACATTAATAATAGGAAATATTTTAATACAAGCATTTCTAAATAAATATTAAAGATACTTATTGATAAACCTTATGCAGTATTACATCAGATATACAAACAAAAGGACCGATTTAGTTTTGAAAGAAAGAAATATTTTTACTGTTGATTTAATGAGAATTCAACTTAAAAAAGGAAGAATAGGCATCAATGATGGAGATGATTATGGTGATGATGGTGACGATGATGATAAATTTAGAGAACTGTTTAAACTCTTACTTTGTTCACTAATTCGACGTCCAGGCGCGGAGAAATTTGGTTTGATAGGTTCATACGGTTCACAGGGCTTACTTCCATATTTGTCAAAGTCAAAATCAATGGTTTCATTACTCTATAAATAAAATAGTACATGGAATTATAATAAAATATATACATAAGTATTTAAATAATATTTATTCATTCATTTTATCGGTAATGTTAATTCTAAGGTTATCAAGTTTTTAAATTAAAATGAGGAAGCTATTTTTAATGTTTTGATGCGTATGTCTTTTATTATCGTAACACATATATAATTAAAACAAACTAACCTACTTGTAATTTTTGTAAAATAATGTAACAAAGCGAAAATCATGTTGATTTAGAGTGTAAAACTTACCCTTATAGCGTCCATTAAAAACTTCTCTAGGGCGTCAGTAGAAGTTTGACCATTACATGCTGTAAGACGAATTATTATAATAATAAATGGAATTATTAAATAAATTATTAATGATTAGTAAGAACTTTTAGTTTACTCTAAAATATTATAATCTGTTCAATTTTGTGTTCATAAATGAATTCTTATTAACGCAAATCATTGTAAATGAAAGCAAATATTTAGGGTCAGTTTTTTTTATACCAAGTGTTTCGTTATTTTACACAACGAGCACAAAAATAATTGACACCACGAGTTTCTTATGACACCACGATTTTCAATATTAGGTATAAAGTTTAAATTGTTGTATTCTTTGTAATATTTTATTTATTTGTGTATTAAATTATGTAATAATATATATTTATATTATATAAATATATTATTTATATTATAGTAGTTATTGAATATATATATGTAAATATTAATAATATATACAAAAGAACCCACTGAAGGGTCATTTATTATAAATAATTGTTCTAGTATAAATTATTTAAGAAAAAGTACATACCGACAAAAAAAGTTACAAATATATGTATAAAAAACATTTTTGTTCATTTGATAATAAAGATGCACAAAACAACTAAAACTGAACGGTTATTAACCACAAATGAACACAAAGAGATTTGCTCGAGTGACGCTACACATCTACAGACAACGATTTAGCTTCGTTACACGAGAGGTTTAAGTTTTTAGGTTTGTTATTCGAGTCATTGAGGTATTTTAAACATGTTTGACGGCCTTTATGGATCTGTTCGTATAAATTATTCTACCGGCTTGTGCCTTTATCATATTACATTGAATGAGTAGAATTTTGAATTCTAGGCTTTAATTATCGGGCACACATTTTAAGTTTACAAATATATTTTTTAAACTTTTTTTAATTAAAAAAAAAAATACAATACAAAACCAAGCGAAGCTCGCTTGCTTAGGTATTCGCTGCGTCTAAGCTCTCTCCCTGGTTGCCGTCCCTTCGGATTATGAGAGTGTGTTAATAGTTATTCTTCCACACACACTTAGACACATTTATATTATCTCCCGTGTAGTTGTTTATTTGTGTAGGTGTTTTCATAATAATACATATAGAATACTATATCATCATACTAATATTATAAATTCGAAAGTAACTATGTCTGTTTGTTACGCTTCCACAGATAAGCCACTTAACGGATTTTGATAAAATTTGGTATGAAGCAAGCTTGCACCCTTTGAAAGAACAAACTACGCGTTCGGAAAATATCATGATTGGTTGAGTAGTTAAGTGACAGTAAAACAATCAAACTCACGTTTGCATTTATGATATTAGTTGCGTTGGTTATACTCGTAACATTATTATTTTTTATATCTATAGATAACAGTAACTATGATATACATATTTATATTTTATATTTATAAGTAAATTATTGCATTTCCATGTTTCATTCAATGTTTTTTGTTAGAATAAATAAATAACTTATTTACAAAATTTAGTTTTATGAACAAATATTTTGATAATAGAGCTTCGCGACGATAGCTTCTCGAGCAATTAAAATTTATCCTTCAAATATGTAATGAGATAAATGTAGTTTAACCATATATTTATATTGTATGGACGTAATTATAAACACTTGTTATGGTATTACCAGGCGTGTCTAATTTATTATATAATTATTAACTTCGGAATTTATACATTTTAATGTCAATTTTCCTTGTTCGAATAAATGCTTGCGATGTTTACGAAACGAAGCAACATTTTATTACGTCATAATACTCGTACAGTAACTGATGATAAAAGACTTCAAGTGAATATTAGTAACAGTAACAGCCTGTGAACGTCCCACTGCTGGGCTAAGGCCTCCTCTTCCTTTTTGAGAAGAAGGTATTTGGAGCTTATTCCACCACGCTGCTCCAATGTGGGTTGGTGGAAAACACATGTGTGATAATTTCAGTGAAATTAGACACATGCAGGTTTCCTCACGATGTTTTCCTTCACCGTCGAGCACGAGATGAATTATAATCAGAAATTCAACCCATGAAAATTCAGTGGTGCTTACCCGGGCTTGAACCCACGATCATCGGTTAAGATTCACGTGCTCTTACCACTGGGCTATGAGCTTACTATGTTAATATTAATAAATTAGTTTGGGTTAATGTAATGCTTAACAAATAAATCCAAATATGAGCCCAACACGACAGTTAGCTGGAAGTCATTGAATTTTTTTTTTTATAATATGTAAGTGCCAACGCATGTTGACATTAGCGCTGTCGTTAATATTAACCTATATCGTAATGCGCTACCAACCTTAGGAACGAAGTAGTGATGTCCCTTTTGCCAGTAATAGCTTTCTTGATAATTCCGTACAAATCGCGGTAAATGTCACGCCAAAGTAACGCCATCGAATAAGTTAAAAAACACGCACTATGCACTCAGTAGAACTATTCTGTAAGAACAAACTCAACACACACCGCAGGACACAATGGTTGACTGTCAGAAAGTGATATGCGACATTGACTTTAACATTTAAAGAATTCGTACATCGAAATAGCGTATCATATAAGTTGTAAGAAATTAGTTCTTACTGAATAGCATTATAGTTTATTGTCAGATATCAAATTACTTATGATATGTACATAAATATAATATATTTTTTATGTATTATTATTATTATTAAATGACTTTATTACACACTCACAACGAAAAAAGAAAAGACAAACAAAAGTAAAAAAAAGAAAGAAAAAAAAAAGTTCAAGAGAAGCGATGTTATATATAAAAAAAAATTGTGGACTCAACACGATGCGTGCAAGGGCGATCTTATCACTCAAGTAGTGATCTCTTCCAGACAACCCTGCATTAAGATGCTGGCAGGACCTAACGGGCGAGCGCATTGTACATACATATATATAAATGTAAACAATACATACACAAAGATACATATATACATTTATAAAACATACAACATATAACAATACATATATACATAAATACATACATACATATATCTATTTACAATACAAACATTTATAACATTAAGAGTGGACTTTGATGTGTGAAGGAAGTAGATAGGTTACAGAGATAGGTAATAGTTTTTAGTACGAAATTTGAAGATAGAAATTGAAGAGGATTGACGGATATCTGATGGAAGTGTATTCCACAGTCTTACTGCCTTTACCGTGAATGAGTTAGCATATAGTTTAGAGTGACATATAGGCAAACTTAATTTGTTGTCACTCTGGGAGCGAAGATTAAGTTGAAGAGTTGAGTCCGAAACAAGAAAATTAAAGCGTTCCTTCAGGTAGGGAGGAGTACAGGAGGTATTTTATGTATATTACGCATCAGCCTTTTGTTTTTTATATGGACTTTCTGAGTGTCTAAAAGTTACTTATATAATTATATAAAATTACTGTATTAAAAATGAATGTTAAAAAATTAAATAAGTAATAACTAGCTTTGCAATTCAGCAGGAAAGTGATGATGTATTTGTGTGTTATGTTATTTGTTTAATATTAAATAGGTCGATTACAATTGGTAATTCCAATATAATTCCTTTGTCCAATAAATGAGGAAACACGTTTCCATACTAAGGAGGTTTTATTTGTTTTTCCGGACGGATTTAAGATGAATGGTATGTTTATATCTGTTGTATATTTTATTTTAAATATAGCTTTCTATATTAATAAGAGGTATTACGAGAGGGTCAACTTACCTCTATCTTTACATAAGTTAAAACATTAAGATTTATAAACTAGGGACGCAAACTGTTTCTCCTTAATACGGTTTGCACAGCAATCTATCTACGAGATCATCAGCTCATCCAAATATTTGTTTTGTATTGTAAATAAATTTTATGTGCTCTTGTTTGATGTAATTTGTCTACAATACGACTTATTGATGACAATAAATATATAGGGAGTTATTTCTATTATAAAAATGTATGCTACAAACAAATTCGTTAATAAAAAAAGGTAACACTAGTGGCCTTTAGGTGACACGATAAATGGAATTAATTATTGCATAAAAAGTCTCGTTGAAGGATTTCTAGGAGATTATTCCCGAACAAAATGGATGACGTAAAACAAACAGTTTGTACAACCGAAAAACATTCGATGTCGGCCCGATGAAATTGGTCTCCTGAATGAATGTTGTCGTTTCGTAATCACTTTTTGATTCATACAACTTACTACATACATATACATCATGATATGATTTATATTGATTATTTAATTTTTATTTTTTTTAAATATGATTTAAAGAAAGTTTGCTACTAAATTTTTTTTACTTTTCTCTAATTTCTTCAATGCATTTAAATTCAATGCAAAATATCGTTACTGTCTTCTCAATTTAATGAGCAGTCTTTACGAAAATCTATGCAAAGTATATTTTTTTTGTTATCGTTAATATTTACTTCTTTATAATATGTGTAGTTTCAATATTCATGACTCCTTAATCTGTAAAAAATTTATTATGAATTAAAGATTACTAATAAGGTGAAACGAGTAGTTGTTACAAACTCGAGTCTATTAGTCCCACAAGATGTGAGCCACAGGAATCAAATTGATTCTTGAGTTTTCAGTGAGTTCGCAGTCAAATCACAGCGACTAAATTATTGAGCCTTTATTGTGACTGGAATAATTAAATAGTCTTTTGTTTGTTGATTGACAATAAGACGAGAAAGATGAAGAGAAGAGATGACGGTAAAGAATGGCTCTATATATGTCGGTAGTACAAAACCGTAATACAAATATCAATAATAATTGGAATATTGTGTGAAAGTCAAAATGATTTATTTAACATTGAAGCATTTAACTTGCTTATTGATAGTCAGACCAGAAACTACCACCGGTTCAGAAAAGAAACACCCAGCCCTGAGAATAACCGGTTTTTTTAATGTTGTATTTACAAAAAAAGAGAGAGATAACCATGCGGCGATCGTCTCATTCCCAAGGTGCTGTCATCCATAAATTCATTAATTGTATAATAACGTTTAGTACACAAGCGTTCCTTTACCTTTCCTGTGAATGTTTTCTTAAATAGTTTTTCTTTAAACTACATATTATCAGAAAGCAGGCGTTTTAGGGTTTTATTTTTTACTTTATTGATTAACAACTACAGCTCAAGACATTTTTGGCAAGTGATATATGTATTTGGATGAAAATGAAAATAGAAAGCTACTTGATGCCAGAAATTTATTTTCATTATTGGAATTGGAGTATATAGGTCTCTAGTATGGAGTAAAATAATTTTGTTATTTTTATTAAAATATTTTTTTAATAATATAGATATTTATATTTTTATTTTATTAGGAAGCCAACACTGTATACAATTTATTTAGAACACTCTTAAATATATTATACATAAAAATTGTAAGCCTTACTATAGGCTTACTTAATATGCATAGATAAAAAATTAGTACATTCTTCGTAAGTAACGTTGTTTAAAAAAACTACGTTAACCAAAAAGAGCTAATATTAACAAGTTAATAAAAAAATATAACAAAAAAAATATTATAAAAATAAACAATTAAATTAATTAATGTAAATAAAAAATTTGACTAACTTACTATAACATACTAGAAAGAAATAATGTCCTATAAATATACATAAAAAATGTTAATTTATCTAATAATAGCCATATATGGCCAAGTTTTCTGTTAAGCTTGCAGCGGACTTGAAGCAGCCTTCAGTTTGCAGCGCATCTAAATAGAACATTTGCGTTTAAGTTCGTTCACACGTGTTCTAACCACTGGGTCATCTCGACTCTCAAATTTGTATAAGATCTACGTAAGTTTTATTTGAGTAAGTAAAATTTACTTTCATTTATATTATATAGGCATGTTAAGACAATATATATCAACCGTTTAACATTTATAACCGTTTTTGATAGTAAAGGTAGGCGTACGAGCATATGGGCCACCTGACAGGAAGTGGTCACCAACGCCCAATAGACATTGGCATTGTAAGAAATGTTAACCATCGCTTGCATCGCCAATGCGCCACCAACCTTGGGAACTAAGATGTTATGCCTGTAATTATACTGGCTCACTCACCCTTCAAACCGGAACACAACAATAACAAGTACTGCTGTTATGCGATTTCCATTCTCATAATCCTAGCCAAGAATTCTGTTATTATAACATCTTAAACTTAAAACATGGATATACGAAACTTATTTAATATCTATAGTTATGGAAATAATCATTTGTTTTTACAATTATTAATTGTGACACCACCATATTATTATTGAAGTTATGTCATACATAAACTTTCCTGTTACTTTTCAATCATTGTTATTAATATAATCGAATCGAATTTCGTAAACTGGGCGAACACAAATATGTATAAAATGCTTATCGTTAAGTTTTTCTTGTAAAAATTATTTATAAGTTTTTGCTCGCGACTTAATTTGCTATATATAATAAGTATTACCGAAATTTAGTTCAAATTTCATTCACTATCACAATATAAAAAAAATATAAAAAAAAAGAATTTTTATTTTTAACGTAGCTGCGGTAACGTAGCTTATTATTTAGTATTAAAATTTAATGACATCATCAATTGAAGAACCACATCCTAGTTTTGAGTTCTAACATCATCGCTCAAGAAACTAACATTTCACCCAAAGCAATAGTTCCAAGTTATCGCGCGCACCGCTCTGACAGCAGTTTCCGTTTATTCAGCCCCATTAGGCAAGTAACACGATAGAATTTATAATGTATACTATGTAACTTGTAATGTAAAATGTTATGTATGTGTGTTGAATATACGAGATTTTCAAAGAATTATAACATTCTTATTCGGAAGGGCGAATTTTTAATAAAAAACTGCTCCAAGACTTCTTACTCTTATGTCGGCATCGACAGCTCTCTTTTAACTAAACTGAATCTGATTTTACCAGCTATCTTGGCTGTCTTCTATGAGCTAAGAAGGTTTGCCGTTGATGCCACTTCAAGGAGAACATCATAATCACGAATATAAGCTAAATATCATTGTTACACGAAATAGTGTTATTGAGTTGAATGTTATCAGTTGAATGAATGAGCACTCCTGACAATTATAAATAAAAATATAAATGGACTGGTTCCTCGTGGTTTCATCCGCGTTAAACGTTCTTGCTCCGACCCCTTGGTTCGTAGCGAATTTTACTAATTATTTTAAACAATGTCATTGAGATGTGATTTTTCGCGAAAACAAATGCAGTAAGTAGCAAAAACCTTTTTATCGTTATAAAAATAAAACTAACGGGATTTATAAGACATCCCTAATGAACTATATAATTAAATCGAATTAACTATCTAGTTTTTTTCTCAGTTACTTTTAGCACGATTAAGAATATAAAAAAATAAAGCATTAGGGGATACTGCGTTTATTTTTCTATCGAGATTTTTTTATTGTTTTATGTTTCAGATTAAAACTATTCTCTAAAATAAAATGTATACATACGATATTTTATTTTGAACAGGATTCGATATTGCAAAATTATGTAAAAAATGACTAATTTCATATAGACCGTTTGCGACACTGATTTTATTTTGTAATATTTATTTATGTAGTTTAATCAAATATTCCCGCGCGAAGCCGGGAATGGCAGTAAATATAGCTAACATAAATATCTGTCATAGCGGCAACCGAACCCGACGCTTAAGAATGTCCACTGCTACTGTCGCAGACGTTTTTATGACGGTAATTTGTAATTAAATAACAGTATCAGCTTAATTTTCCTTAACAATACCTATGAAAATAAAAAACTTCTAACCCATGCATTTGAAGTCTATATACAATTTTTTTTTTTAATTATACCTTTTTAACTATATTGTTAACCTAACCAATGCGTCACCAACCTTGGGATAAGATATTATATATTATGTGCCTGTAGTTACAATTGCTGTTTGGCGATAGAATATGTGATGACTAGGTACCTATCCAGACGGGCTTACAGAACCCACCCACCGACTTGTGGCCCGTTGGATTCTATGACAGTTTTCTGTGACCTATCACATTATTTCACGGAAATTATACTGAACAAAAAGATTGTAATTTAATAATATAAATAAAAGAGTTTTTTTACTACTACTACTTTTTGTTTTATACTAAGAGAAAAATGTTAAAAATATTGCAGTCTATAAGTCTCTCTTATGAAAATGAATAAAAAAAAATAACCAACCATTTTCCTATTCTACGATACATTTGCGGTTGCGTCGAAGTTGGGTCGGAATAGAATCGGTAACGTATCGTAGCCGTTATAAATTATTAGAATGGGCCTCCTGTGATTGATTGGTATTTTTTTATAAATTTTATATATAAACTTAAAAAGCAAATCTCGTTTTTAGTACAAAATTTCAGCCAAATCGTTTCAACTGCTTATAAGCAATTGTCGTATATGTATTATTAATTTAATATTATAAAATACCTAAATATTTTAGGTTACACATATTTAATAACTACCTGTTATAGATTTGACTTATAATTTTTATGTTAAATTCATAGCACTATAATTAATAATTATTTATTTAATTAATAAAAATAATTGCAATAGAAAAAGAAATTAATATTACACTTTGGTAGACCAGTAAAAGTAAATAATAAAGAAACGTTAAAAAGCTGATTTAAAAAAGATGATGCTGATGATGTTTAGCGAACATAGTATAAAAACATATGTTACATAAGCAATTAATGCTATAAACAAGCCAAGTCACTCGGATACCTAATTACCCACCGCGCAAACACAGCCGTTTGACGCCACTCCGCACCGTTGGAACTTCGAGCTCGCCCAAGTTAGAAAACGTAAATAAGGACCTGAAGTTAGATTTGATTAAATGTCAAGAGTAAATATTTTTGCGAATAGCCAATCGTAGACGCTATGGTGAAGTTTTAGCTTTTATTTGTTATTCAAACTACGAACATTGTTTTGTTTCTTAGTCGAGCAGCTGATCTCGTTTCTTAGTTTGCGCTTAACGAATTCTCTAGCGACAAGCTGACTTGAATTTATAATAATAATAATTTAAACAAAGTATATATAACATGCACAGCTTAAACTACTGGGGCACTATAAAAATTTGCATACGGGTTCCTTTTACACAGTAGGCTAGGAAAGAAAGGATTTTTGAATTTGTTACCCCTAACGTAAGTGATAAAAGGCATTAAATTTGTTCATTTTAAAGAAAGAAATGAATTCGAATGAATTGAATTTCTAATGAAATAACTCAGAATTATGACTCGAATAAAGTCGCGGGTAAAGCGCTACTAAAGTAATCTATGGTATCTATATGATACCTTCCATCATATAATATTATGTCGGAGTAGTATTCAGACTTATTTTAAGGGAGAAGTATTTAAAGTTTAATACAAGCTGTTTCACTTGACTTACATTGACTGCCTCGTTGATAGCTACTAGGGCTAGATAAAAGACCGCAGACCCGGAGATCCCGGGTTCAATTCCCAGGTGGGCCAGTAAAAAGTTATTGGGTTTTTTGTGTCGGATTGCCGCCCATTGGATTATGAGAGCTAGGGAATAGAGAGTGCACCTGTGTTTGCGCACACGCTTGTGCACTATAATATCTCCTATTCAGTTGGCTAATCTCTCTTGAGATTGGCCGCCGAGGCCGAAATCGAGGCCTGGAGGAACTTATATACATTTTTATTATATATATTTGTCTAAAATTCCATTCTTCACATAGTTTATCACTCCTAAAACATTGAATGTTCATGACTCACTGCTACGCTCCTATGCTTCTTGAGAAAATTTGGAGTTTAACGACGCTGTTCTTATGCGGCTTGGTGGATACACATGCATACATTTTTACATTATATTTTTATCTGTCACAGGTGAATGCAAAATCATTAGTATAAAATTAAAGTATCCTAATCAATGCACAGCCTCGGTTCTCTAAAGACGACATTGCCTAAAATAAATTTTGAATACATAGTTTTCGACAAGATCTGAACCCTCTGTTGTTTTCGGTAAGACACATGTTATGTTTTGCGCCATCATGCTTGAGACTGATATAGATTAAATATGATACAACTTTCAGTCTACGTAAGTAATTCTCAGAATGAGATGGAAACACGCTCTTAATTATGAAAAAGTCTGACTAGACTTAAACGCGGCGTGGCTTAATTGAGTGAAAATGTACTTGGTCATTAAGTGAAATCTTTGCACTCCTAATGAATTCCTCGGTAGTATGTGACTAAAATAATTTATCAAGCCTTATGTTGACGCAGAACGGGGTCGCCCTAACGATCCAAGTTAGGTGTGGACTCGAAACATTTATTATTTAGACGAAGTGACTTCCATAATAGCCTTAAGGGCATGTTGCGACACGGTCACCGACCTAAATTTAGGTGATCTGTACTTAGATTACACAGTATTAAGCGCTTCTCAGCGCTTTAGCAAGGCAAGGCTTATTGCATAGTTATTTTGAATGGAATTCCTTGCATATTTTACGAAACTGCTTTGTTCTTCATGCTACATGTCATACATTAGCATAATGGTTATTACTATTAAGACATTCGTCTGTCGTGATGGTCGAGTAGAAAGTCTACACAAAAAAATCGTTTTACGTTTTTTTTTAAATTTATGCTTATGTAACAACCTGTCTACACGACCTGCAATTAGTGATAGTATATTTAGTTTATTTTATTTTGTTTTCTCAAATTTAATTAATTTTGTGATAGTTTATTAATTATTATGTCGTATTATTTTTCTGTATTTGTATTTTTAATATTTTTGGGATGGCAACGCGGTTTTACTTAAAAAAGACGGGAATAATTTTAAGAGTTGTCACCGTGAAATATTGTAATAAAACGCTGCCGAGTTGGATAATTGGTTTTATTTAATATAATCAGTATCAACCACGCTCCACATCTGTCTACCATAATAAGTTCAAAAAATTATGTCAAACCCTAACACATATGTCAAATCTGCGTGATATTATAAGAATTACTGATCAGGATCATTTCATTCAACTACAAGTGTCGCTTAAAAAGTCAGACGAAATAGCCATGCAATCCTTAAGGCAAATAAAAAAGGTTTCATCTCACCATCATCAGGACAGCAAAGAAAATCGGAATCAACAATCCTTTTTTTATATAATGATTACGTTTTTAATGCAAATACATCATAATCTATTATTAGAAAAACACTGTTAATTCGCTTAAAACCTATATGGATCTTGCCAACATTTTATAAGTTTTATAATTTTTCACAACTTTTGCTTGCACATATCTTTCCTTTGTTGTTAATTTAGTACATAGCTTATTTATTTCCTTATTAGATTTGTGTTTGTTGTTATACATAGATTAATCTTTAATTACATAAATTTTTATAAGCTAAAAATATATGAACATAAATTTTTACTTACTATTAATTGATAAAACAAGTGTAATAATAGCAACTTTGAAAACTATTTATGGAAACAAAAACATAATTTTTGTAAACGACAAAATTTATAGTAGCATATAACTTTATATTTTTTTTATAATTAATTTCATATCATTTATGGACATTACACGAACGTTTTCTGCGGTGAGTTTTGATCCAATGGTTCTACTCGGCTTAAGCCAGTAAAAAGTAATTGAGATATTCTGTCATAAAATTGACTATATGTATAATATGGGTTCTATTATAGAAGTTGGCTAAATTTACACTCTGGGTCTCCGTTATAGCACATACTGCCTTTGGCCCTGCGCCTAAACTATCACGTGTCGAATTGCTATCAAGTGCCGATTGGATCGGAATGAGATATGAGTATGCACCTGTGTTTTAGCACACAGTTGAGCATTATAATATCTCCTATACATTAAGCTAGTCTCCAGAATGTCAAAACAAGATAAAAAACAACTAGAGAGAAAATGTAATAAAAGAAAAATATATCTATAATAAATATAAACGCAATAAAGTCATAAGGATATTCTACAAAAGACGGGGCAATAAGTGTCGATCCGATATTTCGGTATAAAGTGGTATAAAGTAAATACCGAGATAACCATTGTTGAGGATGGCAAGTTTCGTAGTCTTTCTGATCACGCACTGTATGCCGGCAGCGTTCAGGTCAAGCTGATACTCGAATGTACGCAGCGCTATAGCTAATAAAGCGAAGCAGTTTATTAGGATGACTCTCAGCTATGACCTCGTAAAACTTTTACGCAAATTAAATGATTTGTTGACGATTTTGGATGTGATTTTTAAAATTTTCAATTAAGCGTGAACATACATACTTGAACCCTTTCAAAATAACTAAAAATGTTGGTAAAGTTGAAACAAAAAAATGTTCGACGTCATTTTCAAGTAACTTTTTTCATTTTTAGGTAATATAATTATTTATTAAGATATCACGTAGTTATTATGGGACTTATAAAACTATATAAATGAAAATCATTAGAGTAAGATTCTTCTAAACAATGTAGAAAAAAGAACCTTGTGCGGTTGGGGACCCTCGTCAGGAACGAAGTTCTTTGCGAAATATTTCAACTCAAAATGTATCTTAAAATGTAGATTTTTATTGATTGCTGTATTTTTATCAAACCAAAAAGTGCAATCATCCATTTTTTATTTCATCATATATATTCATCCATTTCATCCATTTCATTTATATATATATATGTATATATGCATGCCTCGCATAATAAAAAGTTTCATTTTGCTGTACTTTTCATCTAAAAGATTCTGTTGGAATTGACGTTGACGTTGAGTGTTTGTTTTTGGCATTCTTTTAAATTCTGAAGTTGAGTTTGGATTTTTTTTCATACGATATACACTTTACGCTTAGCATATGATTTCATTGTAATATTTTATGTAATGCATGTAAATAGTAAACACTTGAATTATATGTATATTGAATGTATGTAATATGTAAATACTTGTATTAAGTTATGTAATTTATTAACTTACTTTTGTATGATTTCATTATTTACACTTGCTGGAGTTTGAGTTTCTCGGCTTTCCATCATAAATATGCAATGAAGGCACGATATAAATCCCGAATAAATAAAAACATAAAAAATAAAGAAGAAGTTTTTTAAATGATATTTACTTGGATGTATTGTGTTTTGTTGACCATAATGGGCGCAAACCGCCACCTATCTGCAATAGCTATCAATTAGTGATCTTTTTGTTTTGATTTGTCATTAATTTTTTATTTTAATGATTATATTTTATTTTATAAATGTCTAAAACACAAAATGAATGAATGAATAAAGCACAAAATTTATATTCTAACATTATTGAAAAATATAAGACCATTATTTATCGAGCTATTTATATTTAATTTATAATAGACTGTTTTGATTGCTTGATACTTTTAAAGACATTTGATGTTTAAATTCTTTTTCAAATATTGAATTTACTGCGACAATATTCAAAATAAAATCTATTTTTTCTGAATCAAATTTATTAATAATTATTTTATGTAATAAGTAAAACTGAATTCTATTTGAATTCTGCTAGCAGCGACACCTGGGAACGGATTATGGTAGAATAATGTTTGCTTATATTAATTCTTACATTTATTTTTTATATAATTTGTATAAAATAAATCATTTCGAGTTATGTAAAATTCAATTAAATATTTAGTTTTAATATTAAAATATATTTCGAAAATTGTTTTGTAGTAGTTTAAAATGGTCTGTGGTCTATATAAAAGAAGTTGCTAATATAATGAAAGATCATTTTGGATAGATGTTGTTACTTTTCGCAAGTTTTTTAAAATTATTTGTATAACGTTTTAATTATATCAAATAAAATAGTTTAAATTTCTAATATAAAATAGTTTTGCAAAGTACTACACTGCAAAATCAGGCAGATAACTTATTACAAGGCAAGTTGATAAATTTAAATTCGTTTATTAAATGTAAATTTATTTATGGATAGTCAAAGGAAAAACAACCACGAGCTCAGTAAAGGTATAATCTGGAAAGAACCGGCTAAAATCTTAGCGGAGTGTTTTATACTCTTTGTTTGTTTATTTAATATGGTAAAGTTTTAGTTCTCCTAACTATGGCTTTATTGCCAATATATATATATGTAAGTTGAAAATTGGGTCTAGGAGTCGAAATACAAATAGATAGTCCTAAATAAGGTAATGCGAAGCGAAAACTAATATTGAATGCACTAAAAATAGTTCTCATTGTCCTTTAGCTCATATAGTAGCTAGCATTACAACCTACGCCTTATAACTAGATTATTATCAGCGTGTCGTGTTCACACTGATGAAATTATACTTATCTCCCTTGAGAGGTGGGAAGCTTACGCCGTTTGTGCTTTAGCTTGGAGATATTCTTTCTTCATTCATAACCGCAAAACACTCCATCAATTGAGTTGGCTTTAATTTATTATTATTGAATTTCGTTTTCTAGTTTTTGTTTCCTATACTTCTATATCACAAAGTATTTGTAAGCAATCAGATTTACTTTAGTTTAAATTAACATTTAAAAACCTAAGCAGTAATTATAAAAAACCCGCTAAACGTCATTCATCTGTTTTACACGACAAAGCTGTTTCGTAAAATACCTAGTGGCTACATAGGACGTCTAATTAAGAAGTATGAATTCAATCGCGTTATTTTTCAAATGGACTTATATATTTTATTAATGAATACGACAATTCGATTATACCATAACAAAGTATTCAATCCCTTGAAAGCATAAACCCATAACATCACTTTGCGTAAATTGGAGATTTTATGCCAATTCCAGTAATGCACATCGCATTTTCATGACATGGGGAATTGCATCAATAAGCTGAGGATTTAAAAGCTTGGTATGATATAAACTAATTGACTAAGAATTTATCTACTATCAGCAAATTTATCAGCTATTTATTTGTTTCTCGTTAGATAGTTATTATAATAATTTCCGGTATTAGTATATATATACTATTATATATATATATTGTACAAGGTATATTATATACGAATATTATGATAAATCATATAAAAAATAAAGCCGAACAAAAGGTCAATGATGCTGGACTTGAAATTGGTATGTTTCGCGGAACTTTTTAACAGGACCTTTTGACTAGACCTCAAAATCTGTATAATCGGCTTATAAAGTAGCCACAAGACCAACGATGCAGTTAGATAAACACTACTTTATCATTAAATCAATGACTTAACAAAATATTCAGCGTACATGAACCCTGAAGTAACTCACTTTTATTATATAACTGAATAGGATGATGGCTTTAGAAGCATTACAAGAGCGTAGAAGAAATCCCGTCTTTCCATTTGAAGAGATCGCTCCTTTTTTGTACACAGTGAAATAACATATAGCAAAAAATATTGTGAGGCATTTACAAACTCTATTGCTTCTATACAAGGTTCAAAATGCGAAAACATCATTTCCATCCACCATAATGATAATAGAGTCCGTACGCGTGAGATGTAAAATGTTATTCAAATGCGTTAAAAGCTCAATAGGTATATATTTACTATCACTTCGTCGCTGTTACGTTCTTGTTGTTGAATCGGTGAAAAGAATTCTCGGATGAACGACATTTCTTTCGTATGACATGAAATAATAGATATTGCAAAGTATAATGTAGGTTTTAAATTATTTTAAATAGTTTTAAAACTTTATTTGTTTCAGTTTACATTACAATAATTATTTATTATTTATGTATATATTATATACTTTTTAATTTATCGTATTGGAAACGGTAGATTATTTGGAATTATACACATTTAAAAATATATTGTCGTTTTATTTAATAAAACATTGTAATACTTGATCACATGGTAAGACAAAAAATTCCTAAAGGGGATTTAACGGTCTTTTTAGACTCAATCAGATTCAGTTAACAAAACACAAGGATCATAAACAACAATTATAGTTTCATTTGAGCAAGCACTGGAGCAAGGTCCAGGGAGTACGGTGGATGTCGCAGACATTCCAATTGTAGCTCATCTAACTTAGTAGTTGTTAGTTGTGCAATGACAATATATATCTGCCGTAATCGTTTGGCCAGATTTTAGAAAGCTGTAGTGAACGACACCGACTCTAGTCCACCAAACACTCACAAGTAACTTTTTCTGAGTCAATTTTCGTTTACGGCTTTGGCTGGGTCTCCAGGGTTCAGCCATTGCGACGAGCGCTTCCGATTATCGTACAGTATCTACTTTTCATCACAAGTAATGATTCGATTTAAAATCCCTTCATTATTGTGTCGGTTGAGCAAAGTAACAAAGCAGTCGACGCGTGTTTGCAAGTTCGATTCACTGAATTCAGGAGGTACCCATCGTTCAAGTTTTTTTACTTTCCCGATTTGCTGATGATTGATGAAGTGGATTAATACAGTTTTATCACTTACCTCGAAGTCTGCAGCTATCTCTGAAGTGCTTTGTGATGGATCCGCTTCCACAATAGCCTTTAATTCTTCATTTTCCACTTTGGTCTCCGGCCGTCCACGGGGTTGGTTCTGAAGGAAATAATGAGGAAAAAACAAATGAATGACTGTTTTCAAAACACAAATGTACCAGATGTACTAAATGAATTTTTAAATTTGAATTTGGAATTCTTAACCAAAGAGGAGATTTTTCAGATCAAATTGGTCAGTACGACGAAACGCTAATTTCATATGTAAGGACCTAACATATATGACAATAGTTCAAAAATAGGTTTTTAATGCCTAGACCCATTTTGCATAATTCCGTCCAATTTATCTCGTTATCGGTTAAGCAAAGCATCATGAAAAAACCTGCATGTGATGAATGTACACCTGCCACTGATATATTCACCAAATTGCAATACTGCTAGTTTTCGTCTTATAACTTAGCCTTCAAACGAGGCGCGAAGAGGCATCTTGCGGGTCGGTAAGGCGGAAACGGCTAGTGCAGGCTGTTCTTCCCGACTGTACTGGTCATCGTCGCGTTTGGCTGCTATCACTTAACATCAGGTGGAGTGAAGTCACTTGTCTTCCTGGAAAATAAAAAAAAATAGTAAGTAGCACTCAAGAACATAACATGTAACATTCCAAAATTGCTACTTAAACAAGAGAAGAAGAAGGCTTTGGTCGGTCGCTTTGGTGTGGGAACTTAATAGGCTATTATGTAACTCTAACTTTTATAGTATTCGAAAATCGGAGCTCAGTGAATCAGTTCTTAGGTATTCGAAAACCGATCCCAAAACTTTGTAATGGCAAGTCACCGAGTTAAATCATTGTCGCGCGCAAATTCTACGCTGACATTTTGGACGCCTAATTACTGAAGTGTCATGGCGGGGAGGCGTCCGCATTCCGTTATCCGAGATTTTGCTACTCACGTAGATAATAATAACGAAGAAAAAAAAACGTAATTCTTTTAAGAAAAAATTCAATGCTTAGTAAATTGAAATTGAACGGATTTTGATAAGTTTTACTAGTTACTACACTTATTTGTAATGTTATTTGGAAACGCCATGACAATATCTCTCAGGCAACATTTTTATATAAATTCCCGGACAAACTTGCTTATACATTTGAAATATTGGCGCTAAAACTATTGTTTATAGAAGTAAGTAATTAAGTAGACACTAAATGCAACAGAATGAAGTATGGAGCGCATGCTTTATACGCCACGAACTTTGCTTTTATCAAAATATATTGCTTATAAAGAGACACACAGCATTTGCGCATGTGCAGCAACCTATTATATCATTTTTTTAAATGTTTTTTTTTTTTTTATAAAGTTAGACAAGCAAATGGAAACTTTTGCTCATATACACTAGCACTGAAAGGATCCAAGGTATTTCGTTCATTTTACATGTACACTCGTTACTTGAGTAGTAATATTTTGTAATATCTACTTATGAGCTATTTAAATTACTGCCAAGGCGTAGCTCACTAGAGCTAGAACCAGTGCGTACAATACGTGAATATCAACGACAATAAGCTTTTGAATTTTTATATGCTTAATTTGTGGGAATAATGCTCGGCGGTGAAGGAAAATATCGTGAGGAAACCAGCATGTGTCGGAAGACATGTATCTGCCATGTGTATTGGAGCAGCTTGCATGAGGAGAGGCTTTAGGCCAGCAGTGGGCCACTTACTGGATGTTACTTTTTACTTTTACCTAAATATTAATTTTTGTTGTACTTTGTTTGTGGACGTATGTTTTTATTTTACTTTGACTAAAAGCTATCTCTCTGTTAACTGCAGCTGCACGTACTGTGATGTGTTGGGTTACTTAGTGCATTTATTAGCAGTCACCATGACCTGTTTCAGAATTATACAAAAGAATATTTTACTTATAATGTGCCGCTTAAACTGGCTTAATCAAATAATTAGGATAATGTATAAGAATTTACTAATTAAATAAAGGACATAAATTGCTAAGAATATTATTTTTCTCAACCTTTTTAATAAATTAAAGCAAACATTGTTTGATTATATTTTGACTAAAACTATTTTCTACGAACTTGCAAAATAATAAGAGATTTACTACTTCTAAAATTTAAGGGGATATGATGAGTACGCGGAGCACGGCAGCTAGCCCCAAGAGAGACCAGTCTGCCTAGACCAGTCCAACTGCGCGGGACATATTAAAGTGTATAAGTGTGTGCGCAAATAGGAAATTGGCCGTGGCTAGGGCTAAGTGTAAACTGGTCTGGGTAGGTAACACCCACTTATTACATATTTTACCGCAAAACAGCAGTACTTGGTATTGTTGTGTTCCGGTTTGAAGGGTGAGCGAGCCAGTTAATTACAGGCACAAGGGCATAACATCTAGTTCCCAAGGTTGGTGACGCATTGGCGATGTAAACGATGGTAAACATTTCTTTTAATGCCTATGTCTATGGGCAGTTGAGTGGTATTTGCTCATCCGCCTACCTATTCTATATAAAAAAAGATCTCCGACTTCATGAATGAAAGCGAATCGATGTGTCCATTAAGTACACTGAAATACATAGATATATTTTATAGAAAAGCCTCAAGAGTGCAGTTAATCTTAATAGGGAAGTGGTTAGCAACTGAATGAAAGATAATACTTACATATATAATAAATGTAAAAGTGAGTTTTTGTTTGTTTGTTTGTTACGCTTTTACGTCTTGATTGCTCAACTGATTAAATTTTGTATACATGTTTCAAAGTTATGTATAATTCTAAACCTTTTCCACGAAAGGGAGAAGTGGCTTTTGTCCAGCAGTGGAATATTTACAGGCTATCTATAAAAAAAACGATTTCTCGAAAAGTCCAAGCAAATGAATGCAATATAACGTTAAGTATCTAAATTAGTGGAGGTTACTATAAATACAGCCTAGACATTCGCGCTCGAGTGTATAAACTGGTTTGCACTAATAACCGTAAAACGATATTGATCGTAAATTTAGCTTATAAGTGGATAAGTTATATTGCCAATGGCTAATGAACCGTACAGTTTTCAGTGTAATACAAAATTAGCATTATCATTAATGCATTAATACTAAACTAAGTTACTTACTTTTACTTGGGCAACTTATGGTATACGATTTTTGTAATACTTTCAATGCGTCAAGTAATTATACGTAAATGGACTGTGATCGATTCATAATCCACTATATTTCTTGACTTATTCCTTCACGTGCTATTTTATTAAAGTAAACACATTTATCATCAAATATATATAAATACTATTTTATATATATAAGAACAAATTGCAATAAAAGATGCACCAATTGATGGTTGTTTTTTGTTATACATGTATATACCAGGTTATTCCCACTTGGGTTGTCACAGTAGTATACGCAGGCGATCCCATGACGCCCCCGAATAGACGCTGAGGATGCCGCTGGTATTTTAGCAGGTATTTCATTTCATGTGTGGGAAACGCGAAATGCGTTAAAACAAAGATTAACACCACTCGTAAGCTTTGATCGTTATCATTCTGATGTAAAAGTATTTGTAAAAACCTATTTAAGTATATAGTGTAATCGATCATAGCGCGACAAATTATATGGGTACATAACATCTCCCAAAATAGCGATCTGACTCGATGGTATTGTCACCACATAATAAGACTAGGGGTCTTATTCGATGGTCCTGAGTTCGAGCCACGAATCCTATTAATATAACACAAGCCTACCCAACAGCCCAACCCAAGTGCTTGTAGCTCGTATGTATCTAATTAAAATGGAAAAACAAACATGTTCAAGGCCCCAACATTCATTTTTATATACATATATACTTGCAACAATAAGAAATGATATTTCATCATAAATTTATTTATAGCGTGACTAGTACGTGTAGCGGATCTCAAGACCAAAACATCACTTTACTCACGAACGCGTCGTAAAATGAAAACTACAAACAATAAAACTAGCCTTTGCTTTCGCAAGCGGATATCCAGAGGACGTAGGCTTAAGGCGGCCGGTGGTTACACCGCTACGTACACTTTCAAACTATTCGCTGCCTTTTGATTTCAATTCGTCCTAACACAAGCTGTTAGTTTTATTGGAGGGTTAAATAGGAATATCAGTAATTCCTAAAAAGAACGAGCATTGATATTATTCTTTAAAATAAATAAATATATGATGGGAAGTGTTTTTTTAATACGGAGTCAAAATCACCGTCAGCTGTTTTTAATATTTCATAAATGAGTTACGAACTGTAAGATGTATTTATGATTGTATTCAATTTATAAGTCTGTGTTATGCGTATTTCCATTTGTTGAAAGATTCGAATACTGAGTTTCTTCGTCCCGGTAGTTTTTGAATTTTGAACAATGTTATTCTGTAAGAACTCACTTTGTTACTCATTTCATTTCTTTCTGTCATTTCACGACCTTTCCACGGTGAGTTTCGAGTTTAATGTTACAGAATAGTCTTAGTGTATTTTAATTTTGTATAATTTTAATGGATGATAATTGTATCCTTCATAATTAACTTTTTATTTTTTAAATACCTTTCAAACTATAATATGTGCCAATTTTAACTACATTTAAATATTTTATTTTACACTTACTTGATTGCAATTAAAAATACACATATACAATATATGAACTATATATTATATACACACATAAATATAATAAAATACTTCATAATGCATTTAATCCTATATTGTAGGTTTCTACAAGAAACATTATGTTACCTTACGATGTAACAGGCGCTCAGCTTTACAGTAATCTTCCATTTGAGGGAGCGATTTGTCTAGTAGACGGATAGCAGGACTCTCCCGAGCCGGCCTGATCCCGCCCATTCGCTTCGAGACGCACTCGCTTATTGCAATTACTGTGCGGAGCTATGTACCGGCTTAGCGTGCTTCTGTTTTTATCTGCTAACTTTTTAAGAACTTCTTGGGTTTTATACTTGCCTGGTATCATAAACTTAGATCCTTTTAGGAAAATGGTATGGCTTGGTATTTGGTATGTTGGTACGTATACATTTATATAAGTATTTTGTCAGAGTAGAAATAAAAAAATTAAATATTTTTTTATACATTATTATTTAAATAGCTTTCGAATGAATTAGATTTCAGTTGAAATATGATTGGTTGTACAAATTTATTTAATTTTGCATGTAACATTTACAATTTGCATTCATAACAAATAAAAAAATATATATATAATAAAACAAATAAAAATCTTGTTCTATTAATGACTACTTTAAATTTTTATTTCAGTTTCAATTACATATTTTAAGTAAGAAAAGTGTATTTTGTTTTCTCAAATCAATTCAATTCGGATCTCTGTACTTCCCGATATCCCAAAAGAAAATTATTTTAACTTAAATTACTATATGACCAATTTTAAAGTAATAGTAGCCGTTTAATCGTTTTCTTATTCCACTATTATAAAAATCCAGTTGCGGTTTGGTCGAAGTTGGATCGGAATAGAATCGGAAACGGATCGTAACCGATAAAAATTAGTACAATTGGCTCACAGTTACTTTCAACTGAGGTTTATGTCAGGAATTGAATTGAGAACCTTTTGTAGCCATTATAAATTATTAGAATAGTTCCATTGAACGCAACCTATCTTGACTTTATAATTGAGATAGTTTGAGGTTAAAGAAGAAAAATAAACGTTTTTCTTTTTTTTTTTAGTTTGAACGCGTTAATCTGTGGCACTATCTATCTATCTAATTCTCGAAGAAAGTTATTGGCTATTTAACATGTTGCTACGACCCACGGCACAGGAGCAGTACGCTTAATAGACGTTTAATGGAGAAACCGCGCTCAGCGGCAAGTATTAATTATCATAATACTAACGAGATCGGATGGAGATTGAAACTAACGATAAAGAAACTAACGATTTGCCTAGGTTTTAAGGAAAATCATTAATTTGCTGACTACGCACGCATTGATTGTTTTTTCCTTTAAATTAGAACGAATATTTAAATAAAACTAATATTCTTGAGAGTTAGTAGTTAAAGAATAAAAATTGATGAATCTGGTAGCCTATTGCAAAGGTATTAATATTAGTAACGTTCTGACGCACCCAACACGTAGAAAAGCTTCCGGTTTACACTGATATGATTAGTGCGCAAAGACAGAGAAAGAGTTACTTTTGCATTTATAATTTTAGTATATATATAGTCATTATTTTAAACCAACAATAATAAAAAAATGTGAAACAATTATTGGCATTGGTGGTTAGAAAAATTCACTCTCCTTTTTTGTATGTGACTCATGAAACTCGATGTTTTTTTAAATAATCGGTTTTCTTTAAATATGAATACTTTAAAAATTATTTCGCTGTTTCACACATGCCTGGCGTTCCGTGACGGCCACATGTATATATTCTAAGCAAACGTTCAATCTCTTACATAACATAATACATTTTAAAATATATTTAAATATACATAATGCTATTGGCTACCTTGTAAATAGATAGGTATATAAAGCAAACGTAAACCACACCGACACGTGCGGACCTACTTTTTCCATTTCGCCGGCAAATTGCATCTTTACGTGACCACAGAGCGGGCGTGACGTCGGCCCGTGAACAGTAGCCTTTATTGTCTGCTACATTGTTTTACTTTTTCGAAACAATACGAATTTCTTTTGCCTAAGATTTACGTCTGTCGTAAATTTCATACGAGTACTAAATGAGATATTTCTTGAAGCACGTTCAAATGTATTTTATAGTGCAAGTTGCAATAAACATAAGTGATGCTTCGAGCGTTGAACTTGAGTCGTCAATGGTTACACAGATAATTATATCGTCTAGTTTTAATAACGCTTTATTCCTTGTAAATGTCGCCGCTATTTCATGGATGTGCAAACTCGTTTATATTGAGGGTTTTCTATTCAGAGTTTAACCCTTCTCACTGTTCCACTTTTGGTTGATAATTTCACTTCCTTCCGATAAGTAGGGTCTCGTTGACTATCGTCAGAGCGTCACGGTAGCATGCGCAAGCGATCCCATGGCGCTCTTCGTTAAGACGGAAAGGGTACCGCTGGTTTTTTAGTGGGTATTCCGATGTTCGGGGCGCATTCGGCGCATTGGGCACCGGCGAGCCCCACATACCACCCCCCCCCCCCTGTTCCCGTGGGTGAAACGCGTAACGAGTTTTTCTACTGAAAAAAGGGTCTCGTTGACTGTGTATTTAGCGGGTATAGCAGATTTAGGTCTCTAACTAGACACTATAAGTGTTACTAAAAGAAATGTATTAAAATACGATTCAGAAAGTTTCTGAATCTATTGAATATAAATATTATTGGAAGTTGCTTTATATTCTGTATTTTGCTGTTGCTCATACTACCTTGACAGCGTTACGGGTTCGGAGGCTACTCAGCTGATGACAACGGGGCAGCCCAACAGAGCAAGACAATAGCTCAGTGAGGTAATTTTTTAAGGATGTCTCGAGCACGATAGACGCCGTGGACGTTACATGTTACTCCACATTGTTATATTCTATAATTGACTGAGAAAAATTGTGCTATCAAAATATATTCGCATTCTAATGGCGTGTTTTAACAGAGCGATATCTATTGTGAAGCAGACTTACCTTAGTTATTTAGTTTAATATAAGTTATCTTCAAATCGATCTTTGAATCCTATCTCAATTTTGATTGTTTAAAAAATAAAATGAGTTATAGTATTTTTATCAATTTTCCGTAGTCATTTTACCTTCAAATGTACCCTGTTGATTATTTTTTCGCAACAGTTTGTTAAGTAAAAGGAAACCTTTAATATTTTTTTTTTCCGCCCACTGCTGGACGAAATTCATAGAACGCCAACCAACTGAATTTAATATTTATAATTTTGTAAAAAGGGTTAGTGTGAATTTACTTGGAGACATTCTTTTAAATGGAATTGTTTGTTCATTAATAAGTGTGTATTGTTTTAAAAATCATTTAATATCTGACAATATAATAGAAATATAAATAAACGTTGAATATAATTTAAATTGATTAAACTATTTGTAACTATCCGTTGCCGTCATAATACAAATAAGATTTCAGAATCGAGATAAACGATGTATCCGCAGTACTCCGCTAACACATTTTTTTTTTTTTTTTTTTTTTTTTTTTTTTTTTTTTTTTTTTTTTTTTTTTTTTTTTTTTTTTTTTTTTTTATTTGCCCCGGGATGGCAAATGACTCTACCTGATGGTAAGTGGTAGTAGAGTCCAAACGCGACGACGGCCAGTACAGTCGGGAAGAATGTTCTGTACTAGCCGTCCCCGCCTTGCCGGCCCGCAAGATGCCTCTTCACGCCTCGTTTGAAGGAACCCGGGTTGTAAGAGGAGGGGAACACGTGAGCTGGTAAGGAATTCCATTCTTTGGTAGTGCGACAAAGAAAGGAGTTGCCAAATTTCTTTGTGCGCGATGGAAATGATGTCACAGTTAGGCGGTGACATCGAGAACCAGCTCGCGTGGACTTAAGAAGGAAGGGGGAAGCAGGAATTAGAGAGAACAATTCCTCAGAGCACTCGCCGTGATACAGACGATAGAAAGCGCTCAGTGCTGCTATCTCGCGACGCAATTGTAAAGGTTCAAGGGTGTTTGTGACCTTTACGTCGCCAATAATGCGTACTGCACGTCGCTGCAACCGGTCCAAGGCCTCCATTAGGTACTTAGCGGAGCCATCCCAAATGTGCGAGCAATATTCAACGCAAGACCGTACCTGTGTTTTGTATAACAGGCACAGTTGTTGTGGCGTGAAAAAACGCCGCACCTTGTTCAGAACTCCGAGTTTTCGTGAAGCTGTTTTTATAATAGCCTCGATGTAATCCCTTGGACTAAGGTCGCAGCGAACGTCCATCCCCAGCATGGCGATTTTGCTTTGTATCATCAGCGGTGTGCCACAGAGGGAGGGATGAGGGTAAAATGGTGACTTTTTCGCTGTGAGAGCGCACACCTGTGTTTTCTTGGCATTAAACTCAACAAGATTATCAGAACCCCATTTGGCGATGAGCTCTAATGTCCTATCGAGTTCAATAACAAGATTCTCCCGCCTCTCCTCAGTTTCCGCCCGCCCAGCCACTGCGCGTCCGTGGTATCCACCATGCACTGTACTATCATCTGCATAGCAATGTATGTTCCCAAGAGAGAGCATATCATTGATATGCAAAAGAAAGAGTGTGGGAGATAGCACAGATCCCTGGGGGACGCCAGCATTCACTACATAGAATTGTGAAGCGCAACCATCTACTAAAACACGAAGGCTACGCTTGTGTAGGAAGCTGGCAATCCAGGTGCATAGCTGAGCAGGCAGACCATATGCCGGTAGCTTGGAGAGAAGACTTCTGTGCCAGACCCTGTCGAAAGCCTTGGAGATATCGAGGCTGACAGCCAACGATTCTCCATGCTTGTCGATAGCTTCACCCCAGAGGTGCGTTACGTACGCTAGAAGATCACCTGTGGACCGTTTTGGTCGAAACCCGTACTGACGATCATTAATTAGACAGTGATCTTCTAGGTAATGGATCAGTTGGTTGTTTAAAATCCGTTCCATCACCTTACAAAGTACTGAGGTGATAGCTATTGGCCGATAATTTGCCGGGTCAGACCGATCCCCTTTTTTGGGAACCGCTTGCACATTAGCTCTTCTCCAAGCCTCCGGCACACATCCCGAAGAGAGAGAAAGTTGGAACAGGCGCGTTAACACAGGAGACAGCTCCGCCGCGCACTTCTTCAGCACAATGGCTGGTATTCCATCGGGACCGCTAGCTTTCCGTATATCGAGTGATTGCAGCTCCGCACGCACATCACGTTGCCTGATTTTGATGTCAGGCATCGTGTGGCCACATGAAGGTATTGTTGGTGGCTGCGCACTACAATCATCGATCACAGAGTTGTCGGCAAAGAGTTTAGCCAGGAGGTCGGCTTTCTCCTGCGGACTGTGAGCTAGCGATCCGTCCGGATTTCTGAGCGGTGGCAGCGAAGGTTGGCAGAAATTGTTTTGCAAAGACTTGGTCAGACGCCAGAAGCTACGGGAGCCCCTAGGATGCGAAATAAGGTCATGACCAATCTGTACAATGCGCTGTGCATCCGCTCTCGTGTATGCCTTCCTACAGGACTTGGAATTTTTATTGTAGTTTGCTTTCAGTGAGTCAATGTTAGATGCCCCGCTAATGCAGCCGTTGATCCACGCGCGATATGCCGCCTGCTTAGATGATACAGCGTCGGCACATTCACGCGTGAACCAACGGTTACGCGTACCCCTGTTGATGAGATCTGAGCTAGGAATGTAGTATTCCATTCCTAACATGATCTCATCAGCAACAGCAGCGGCACCAGCTGTCGGGTCATTCCCACTGAAGCAACGTTCCTTCCAAGGGACTGACGCATAGTAATCGCGCATACCGTCCCAATCTGCCGACTTATAGTGCCAAACGCGACGTTTGCATACCGCTGATGGCGGCAGCTTGGCCTGTGGCACTTTGGTAGATATAAGGCCGTGATCCGAAGAACCAAGTGGAGCCTGAACCACAACCTGATATTCCACCGGGTGAGAAGTCAGCAGAAGATCCAGTAGAGAAGGCGCTTGCCCATCAATGTCTGGGATCCTGGTGGGCTGATCAACCAGTTGGGTCAAGTCGTGTGTGAGAGCAAAAGCATGAGCAGTTCTTCCAGCATGGTCAGTTTTGAGGGATTTCAACCATGATTCATGGTGAGCATTAAAATCCCCCAAAAACACCAATTCCGCGTTAGGAAACTGCTCTTGCGCAGCATCTGCCACCCGACTAAGATGGTCGAATAATCGGCTTGTCTCCAAGTCACCATTGTGGGATCTGTAGAGGCACACGTAGACTCGACTCTGACGAACCAGGTCCACACGTACCACCAACATGGAGAAGGAGGGGTCCTCCAAGCAGCGCAATCGGTGACAACAAACATCCGCCCTGACGAACAAGCATACTCCGGCTTTCGCTTTAAAAGATTCTTCAAGCATGTAGCCGGGATAGTTAAGGTAGCTGGTGTCGGCAGGGCGGAGTATTTGCGTCTCCGTGAGAAACAACATTGCTGGCCGTGCTGTCTCGAGATGGTGGTGGACAGCGTTGAGGTTAGCGTGGAGTCCTCGGATGTTAGAGAACTCGACCTCAAACAGCGTGGGTATGGTGGGGGTGTGCACCGCTGAACGACCGTTATTTCTTATTTGCGCTACCATTTGGAAATTAGGAAAAGAGACGTGAGGCGAGCGACGTATTTCCACGATAGGGATGGGCAAAGTATGGAGGCGTGTTTTCCCAAATGTTTGCCAAAAAGGAAAATATACTGATCCGCCGGACGGAAGGGCCCCCGAACCCCCCCGGAAGTGGCCGCCGGGACCCCACCTTCCGGTCACCAACCGGCACGACGGTCCACCCCGAGATTATGCGTGGCCTGGTGGGGCAGCCTCGAGAGCTGGTTAGGCACGCTCGGGTCCCTATACTATGCCACGGGCGGCCAGCGGAACAGCCGTTTCTTCGGGTCTCCCTGTCCGGCAGGTCAATACAGTTTCCCCCGGCATTGGTTCAACAGCCGTCTCCACTGGACCAACACCCATCGCGGCAATACTCGCTCGGGCACTGGCTGTACGCTGGCTGACCTCGAAACGCGGCTGCAAGCCACTTCACGAGTTTTTCACCATGCGTACGGTGGTAACAAGCCAGGCGGATGTTAGCATCCTACCACCAGATGAGCAGATGGTCGCTCAGATATCCCTTAGTCGCCTCTTACGACACCCATGGGAAAGAGAGGGGCAGTGAAATGTATTCTTTCTCCGTCACTGCACGGATAAATGAATATGTCCTACCAGAAATAAGATAAGTACAACGAATGTCAATAGAGATCTAAGTATAAGAAGCATGGCAGTAATTTATTAAAAGTAAATACCTTAATTTTTTTGCTACAAAATAAAAAAATATTGTATGTCTATTTATTGTTATCAATGTGTTATTTGTGTTATATAGTTTAAACACAAATAATACTTCATTCCGACCGCCTCATTGGGCTAGTTGCTATATAAATACACCTCCGATTAAGAACAGTACATCTCAAAATAAGTTTAAGGCACAATTCAAGCAATGGCTTCTATCTATGCAAAAGACGCAATGTGTTTGGACAAATGTGTGTAACTACAACTTAAATATTTAATTGTTATTTTGATTGACATTTATTAAAACATATATCTATATTTGCTTAAACATTTTAAATATTATTATTATTATTTTATTTTCATTTTTTTTATTCAATATGAAATATTTTCATTTTTCTAGAATTTAACAAAAAAAAACCTCACTGTTAGAAATGCTTGCATGTTTTTTTTATTTTAGCCTATTGGGCGTGTTATAACATTGTATTAACTTTTATTATTTAAGTAGTTTTATATTCTTTTACCTTTTACTGCACTGAATGCGGTGTTTGTGTTGGCAGCATATGTACAAGGCGCAGACTGAAAAGAAGCCTAGCTGAGACTACGACCTTTTCACCAAATTATCCAAATATCATATATATATGTTAACTCTTTTTTTATGGTTTTATACCTTAATTTTTTTTGTCTTTGTTTCTTTTTATTTATTATTATTATTATTATTATAATGGCCGAGGATGGCCATCGCAGTGGTTTTAGTGGGTAAGAATGCCACATAGCCCAGTTCCCCCCAAGAGAGCCAGGTACCTTTCTGAAGGTTTCCACTGTGTAAAAAAGGTACTATATAATGCCTTAGATCCCCAAGTCAGGCTTAAATTAATAAAAAAGTTATTGAGTTTTTCTGTTGAAGATTCTCAGTAGTAGCCGTAAAGCTATTGTCGAGCACCTGAACTCTTTTCAATTGTGCTAGATTGTCGTCTCACCGGATTATGAGAGTGAGGGAATAGAGAGTGCATCTGTGTTTCCGTACATACTTGTCCTCTATAATATGTCCTGCGCTGTTGGCTAATCTCTCATCAGATATGCCGTCGTGGCCGAAATCAGTCAAAAGAACATCATCATCTTCATTGCTCTTAGTGAGTCATTAGTCTAACCATCTTCCATTACATTTCATATTCAAAAAGTAGCTTTTTAGTCACATAAACTGATCTATTTTCCAGACGAACTCTTTGGTAAATTGAGATAGTATTTTACATATCCCGTGGGATCCCTATTATTTCCTGACATAAAGACTACCATATGTTGTAGCCCGGTTATAAATGCCCACAATTACAAAGAGATATTTACGTTTGGTTTACGCTGAGGAACAGAGACATATACATAGAAAGACTGACAAATTAATTTTTTGATGATTGTAGGTCCAATAAAGAACATCTATCCAAAAATTACGTTACATATTTGATGTGTAAACATCTTAGCGCTCGGAACACGGTACGGGCTGAGACTTCAGGCGTCAAGTAGGTGATGATTTTGTGCGTTAGATGACGCCAGCGTAAGATTTGTTACTATAAGTGCGTTAATGTGATTTGTGTTTTTTTTATAAAATAGGTAGGCAGAAGAGCATATGAGTCACTGATGATAAGTGGTCACCAAAGCCCATAGACATTGGCATTGTAAGTAATGTTAACCATCGCTTACATCGCCAATGCACCACCAACCTTGGGAACTAAGATGTAATGTCCCTTGTGCCTGTAATTACACTGGATCACTCACCCTTCAAACCAAAACACAACAATATTCAGCTGCAGTCCAAGTACTGCTGTTTTGCGGTAGAATATCTGATCAGTGGGTGGTACCTGCCCAGGCGAGCTTGCACCACCAGTAATGTAGTAGTTAGTAAATGTGTTGTTCATTTTTCTTTCTCACAATAGATAAACGGGTCGATTTGTTTTTTATGATATAACAAGGCCAAGATAATAATAAAATAATCATGAAAGTAAAGCGACGGTTAAAAGTAAGTTAAGTTTAATCGCCTCGTGAATTCGAGCATGCCCTACTTTGTTTACTTTGACAATCTGAAACTCGCATATATTTAACGTTCGCGGATATCATCAGCTACTTTAATACCTTGCTTAACTTTGAAGTCATGACTTAAAGGACCTCTGCCTAGTGTTTCGATACAGTAGTGTGTTACATCGTTATATTACAATAATTAGCTATATAAAATTAATAATATAATACAATTATATTATTGTATTGTATTATATATATATATAAATAAATAAAATATTACAATTTAATTTAATTCAAATTAATAACATAATACAATTATGTTATTAATTTGAATTATTTCAATGCATTTACTAATAAAAGTCTTTAATTAAAGCCTTACATTTTCTAGATCCATTTTCATGTGGAAGATTTATATAAGTTTTCGTTTTGAAATAAAACGTCGCAAAAACGACATCAAACATACAAATTATGTTTTTTGATAAAATAATTAATATCTGACTTGATACTTAAACTGAATAAACAATGTCAATTAATTTTATCAATTTGGACAAACAGTTTCTTGGACTTAATATTAGGTCCTTACATATGAAATTAGCGTTTTGTCGTACTGACCACTTTGATCTAAAATGTCTCCTCTTTGGTTAAGAATTCCAAATTCAAATTTATATATTCATTTAGCTGGTACGGCGCTGGTTTCGCAAAAGAAAACACGGTACGTTTTTGGTTTCAACGTTTTCGTTCTGGAAATTTTGACTTTCAGAACCAACCCCGTGGACGGCCGGAGACCAAAGTGGATGAAGAATTAAAAGCTATTGTGGAAGCGGATCCATCACAAAGCACTTCAGAGATAGCTGCAGGCTTCGGGGTAAGTGATAAAACTGTATTAATCCACTTGAAGCAAACCGGGAAAGTAAAAAAACTTGAACGATGGGTACCTCATGAATTGAGTGAATCGAATTTGAAAACACGCGTCGACTGCTTTGTTACTTTGCTCAACCGACACAATAATGAAGGGATTTTAAATCGAATCATTACTTGTGATGAAAAGTGGATATAAAAGTGGATACTGTACGATAATCGGAAGCGCTTGTCGCAATGGCTGAATCCTGGAGACCCAGCCAAATCCTGCCCTAAGCGAAAATTGACTCAGAAAAAGTTACTTGTGAGTTTTTGGTGGACTAGCGCCGGTGTCGTTCAGTACAGCTTTCTAAAATCTGGCCAAACGATTACGGCAGATATCTATTGTCAGCAACTGCAAACCATGAAGAAAGAACTAGCTGCTAAACAACTGAGATTGGTCAATCGCTCTAGGCCACTGGTGCTTCACGACAACGGTAGACCACACACTGCATAACAAACAACCACTAAGTTAGATGAGCTATAATTGGAATGTCTGTGACATCCACCGTACTCCTCGGACCTTGCTCCAACAGATTACCATTTTTTCCGGATTTTGGATAACTTCTTTCAAGGAAAAAATTTCAACTCCGATGCGGCAGTCCAAATCGCCTTCAAAGAGTTTATTGATTCTCGCCCCATGGTTTTTTTAGTAAAGGGATCAATGAAATACCTATGACATGGCAGATAGATAACATAGTGCATAGATAACAACAGTGCATACTTTGATTAATTAAATATATTTTACAAAAAAAAAAATTGACTTTATATTCCTCCCGTACAAAACGTCAATTTCATATGTAAGGACCTAATATTTGGAACGAGATAAAAAAAACTTTTTTGTTTTATATCTCATGTCGTGAAAACTAGCAACCGTCACTATTATGTACCCGATTATATCCAATAAGATGTAGAAATAACAAATGTTATTTATCACAATTCACTTTTGAAATACTACTTACGATTATTCGCTGAGTAATTTGAAATTTAATACCAGAAAATATATCATAGTTATTAAATAATTTAATTCGTCCATTACCTTACGCTTCATTGTTACACGGACCATTCTTGTTCCAAGTTCAGTTTTCAGGCTCACTCGTGACTTTGCATTCATTAGTGCCCTCCACCGGCAGCGACGCGAAACTCGGATTAAATATTAACCCTCGCTTAACTTTAATAAGCTAACGAACAAGAATACTGTTAGCTAATTTATCAGTTCTTGTAATGGTTCGAATAAGCTTTAGTCAACAAGCTGGACATTAGTAATTAAAAAATATTAATAATGTAAAAGTTGTTGGCAAACATGATTCTATTTTAATCTTAATTATTAACAGTCATTTTCGCCATTTAGATATACGAAGTTAAAATAAATAAAACTGCTTGATATATTCTTTTAATTAAAAACAAATCCTTAGACGATTGCATTAAAGTCAAATGAATCGTATATCTAAACTAATAAATGAGGAGTAGTTTATTCGATTATTCAGTTTGAAAGGATTTTAGGATATACAATTATTATATAAACTGTGACTTATATTTCACTTATATTCACCCGATTTAAATTAAGAATATTGGCGAGACAAGCGTAATTTCATGTTATTGTAGTGTATATATGTATATGTAAAGGTCTGTATTATTTTTGCCGTTTCATCGTGGTTTCCCGACGACTGGAAACAAAGGGTACGTTGATTGCATGAGACTATTGTTCTGACAGTTTCAATACGATTTACACCGCAGTCGGTGCAAACATTGTTGAATACTTCCCGAAAAAAAAAACATTGACATCGAGTCAGCCTTATTTTATTGTAGTTAATTTAATATCATAATTTAATATCGACAATATTTTATGAATTACTTGGAACCTAAATTTAATTACATACATATTAAATAAATCTTTCTTTCTAGTCTTTAAATAAACTTTAATATTAAAACTATAGTATCAATATTATAATATTGTTTGTTTGGGTGAATCTTGTAAGCTGATGTAGAACTGATTCTAGATAAATTATCTTATGAGTTGAATTTTACAAAGTGATTTAGTTTCAATGACAATACATATTTGTGGTGAGCTCGACTTGATTCTACAATCTACGACCAGGTTTGGCTTCAAACGAAGGATGGCCTCAACGGTCAACAATATAGAGACGCATGTAAATGCCTGTTTTTATTTTTTATTTTTTTTACTTCATATTTATTTTAATTATAATTAATGAAATTAAATATTTTTTTTTCAATATAATAATACCCTAATAATAATACCCTGGGACATTTTTCACACACGGCCATCTGATCCCAAATTAAGCTTGTACAAAGCTTGTGCTATGGAAACCAGACAACTGATATACTACATATACTACTTTTCTTTTATAAATACATACTTATATAGATAATTACACCCAGACTAAGGACAAACAGACATGTTCATGCACACAAAATGTCTGTCCTGGGTGGGAATCGAACCCACAACCTTCGGCGTGAAAGGCAAGTATCTACCGGTTGGTAGATACGCCAACCGGCTCGTCAAAATATATTAATTATATAATTAATTATTATTTTCATTATTTACATAAATTAAAATCAAAATGAGGGGAGGATTAAATTTGCTTGAGTTGTGTGAGTTCTAAAATTATTTGTTTGAAATTTAGTACTTTATTTAGTGTGCGAAAAAAAGAGAGATGAAGTCTTAGATAAGAATTATGAATAAATATTATATCATACGGGATTACTTTATCGTTATATATGATTTTGTAATTATTATTTAAATAATATTATGACATTAGAAAAATAAATTCGCCAACTGTATATGGGAGCTCATCAAATTAACAGTTTCTATTTTTCCTCTATTGACTTCTTACCTTTTGATTGTAAGAATACATATCTGCTTTAATATAAGAGGAAATTTCATCCTTAGACATGATGCTATAAAACTCAAACTCAGAATTCAATAAATAAAATAATTGTGAATTAAAACATATATATACACTCTTTCTCTCTCTTGCATACGCACACAAACATACACACTCAAGCATGCATGGGCACGTACGTACGCATAATTTAAGGGAAGGTACAGTTCCTGAAACGCAGTTATCTAATTCAGGAGCTAAGGTAACAATGTACTGTGCATAAATGTTTTTACATTAAAGTTTTATTTTAAATTATTAATAAAATACCAAGGTGCAATTTTTGGTTAATAGTGCCGTATCCTAAATAATATCTGCATAATTATTATCTATCAATATAACTATAGCATGTTGTATTATTATATGTATATGGTTATTTATTTCTTATATAAGTTTTTATGTTTTTTTTTTTTTTATAGAATAGGAAGGTGGACGAGCATATGGGCCACCTGATGGTAAGTGGTCACCAAACGCCCTTAGACATTGGCATTGTAAGAAATGTCAACCATCGCTTATAGCCAATGCGCCACCAACCTTGGGAACTAAGATTTTATGTCCCTTGTGCCTGTAATTACACTGGCTCACTCACCCTTCAAACCGGAACACAACAATATCAAGTATTGCTGTTTTGCGGTAGAATATCTGATCAGTGGGTGGTACCTACCCAGACGAGCTTGCACAAAGCCCTACCACCAGTAAATATGTATATATGTATAAGTGTATATGTATGTAAATATATGTATGTAGGTTGGTATATTACATATTTGTATTAAGCTAATATAAAAATAAATTTTAAGTAAAAGTTGTTCGCACACTGCCCGATTAGTGATCCTGGCTAAAAAACACATAAACATTTCTCTTTACAGAGGTTGCCCGGAAGAGATATAAGTAATAAGGCCGCCTTTGCATACTATACGTTCTACTTGCTATTATATGTTACTAAATGTATGTTACTAATTGTAAAGTGTGTGCAATAAAGGATTAATAAATAAATAATATATTCTTATCATGAGAGACATGATTCAACCATAATATATCCCTTATCCACACGGGACGTCGGTTCGTGATCGTCACGTGAATTTGTCAGGCGGATACCGCATGTTTACGAAAACCACACTGTGGTCGGTAACGTATGCGTTTAAGTAGGTAGGTCTTCATAATATATATTTATTAATTTGTAAACGTTTCTCATTTAAATAAATTGGAAATCATTCGTTTTCATAAATTTATTTTAAGAATTCTTTCGAAATTTAAATGGAAAACCTTTTTTTAATAATTTAAATAATTAATGGCATAGCCTGAAGCGAGGTCACCAACTTTTTTTTTAAGATAGGCATCTATATCGGAAGTTGAGGCGTAAAAATTCTGATTCATATTTGATGAGGCGAAGTCCTTTAGGTATTCATGTAAGGTAAGATTGAAAAATAATACCCTTGGGCCGATCCGGAAGGGAAAAATATTCAGGCAGCAGTCCGTAGACACTTAGAAGGTAGATAAATGGTCTATTAAGACACATCAGTTACAGTTTTGGACTACATTCGGTAATGAGGGTCGTGCATTCGGTTCCAAATTTACCACTGCCAAAGTGAAAACGGAAATTTATGAAACAAAGCAAGTGTCTCATGTTTTATCTGTTAATATTTTAATCTAAAATCACTTATATTATATTATACAAGAAAATGGTTATTTAAAAATAATAACGGATAATAAGGAAAAAGTATGAGAAGATAATAGATGATAAACAATAAAATTACTGAACTAAAAAAAACTAAAAATCAATATACATAACTTATACCAGAAATATTCAATTGTGAAATTTAAAAGAATCGTTAAGGAACGCTTGTGTGCTAAAAGACACATCCGATGACTTTTTAAATGATTGCACACCCTGGAATTGAAACGATCGCCTCCAGGTTATCTCAAATTAAAAAAAGGTATATATAATTTGGCTAGTGTTGTATATGTATTGCACTTCTTGTAAAGAAATGAGATATAAAAAAAAACCCGCTGAATTTCTTTCGCTGGTTCTTTTCAGGTCTGAGGTGTTTATTTCCGAACCGGCGGTAGATTTATTACAATCAATAAGAAAGTGTAACGCTATATTGAATAAAGATTTTTGACTTTGACTTTGACTTTGCAGCGCTACCATGCAAGATTTGAATTACTATATTAATGTAAGGTTCGTTTCGCAGTTTCATCCACATTTTAGACTATTCACGTGACTAGCGCGAATTCATTAATGTTCTTGGTTTGCTGTTATTTTTTTACTAGCTAGCCATCGCTTGACTTTTGTCACACCTAATGAAAAGAGATGATACAGCCATATAAAGGTGGAAGCTAAGAAGAAGCATATTCATACTTGATATATAGATACCAATATTGTAGGTGATGGGAACGACGGAGATCGGGAGAGTATTCCAGACCTTAGTGGCGCTCTGGGTACATCAACTTTGTATAGGTCCAGACCTTTCTTTGTTTTTTAATCCGCAATTAGCACGCCAAAGCTATATTCTGAATCCCGCCTCGCATACAATAATATTATCCATTTGCAAAACAAATAATTTCTTGAATATATTAATTGGCCGTTAACAAATATGATACTAAAATATGAATTCCTAAATCGTCCCAATTTACGACATTTGTTTGCGATAAACGATGTCATAAACACAATGCTAAGTAAATTAATGAATTACCTGACATAAATAACTTTATCACAGTTTAATGCACACATTATCACTGATTGCTTTCTATGTTAATAAAACGATATTACATGCTACTTTGTATGTTACAAAGTACTACGTTCCGAGGCACGGAGCCCTTGGACATGGGCCTGAGCTCTTTCCGGTCGTGCCGGATTGCCGTCACGTCCATTTATGAGAGTGTATCTATGTTTGCGCACACACTTGTGTACTATATGTGCTGCGTTGGTTAATATACCTCCCATCCCCAGCTAAATAACAAAATAAATATAGCTAACACAGATGTATTATGGATTTTGCGACTGAATAAGATTCTTTAAAATCCTGCAGATAAATATTCCAACGTAAAAATATAATGTTTTAAAAATGTGTTATTTAGAATATCGGTGATTTAATAATTTAATGGTTACTATAAGAAATAAAGGAATAATGGTTACTATAAGAAATAAAGGAAGTCCTTGTCGCATTGCACTAATCGCCACATCCGTTACGAAATGCAGATCAGCGACCTGCTACTACCGCATTGTGATGGTTTAAACCACATTATATTCAACTGGTTGCTTTAAAGAGTTGTTTAAAATATAAAAAAGATTGTTCGCACCAGTTAAGTCTTATTTTATATTATTTCAATATAAATTCTCGAGCGGTATTACCTAAAATTATGAATGAGACCTAAATTCCGTTAAACTAAATTTTATTAATTAAAAAAGGAAGTATTTCTAGTATATTTAATGTATGTTATGTTGCGTTTGCGTTTAAAATTCCAAAGTATTCATGAATATCCATCTCAATTTCATAGTTATGAGACTAGGTTTTGTTTTTTTGGAATAAATGAAATTATTGAGTTTTTCGTGGAACACATCCATCAAGCGAGCGAGCTTACATTGTCTCAAAGAATCACAAGCAAAAGCAGAGGGTTGGTGACAAAAGTCAGCCAAATTTTTTTCATGGAGTTTAAGCGGCCCCCAAATAAATGGGATAACGGCAAGGGCGAGTGAGTCAGTACGAAAAGCGAATAACAAATGAGTGAAATACTCAGCCCGAAATGTTACAATAATGTAACAAAAAAATAATGTTCATCATGTAACAAAAAAATCATGTTACAATAATGTAACAAAAAAATAATGTATCAAAAAGAAAACGCATATTAAAATTATTATAATCTGTAAAAAAATGTATCGAAAATTGTATTAACTTTACGCATAATTTGCTTAAGCAATTTAATGTTATCTAAAACTAACTTACGTAGATGCACAAAACCTCGCTATAAGATTCCTTGGTTCTGCCACATAAATAAACATTCCTTAGTGAAATTGCACGTTGCAGTACAGCTGGCTTTGTGCTGACTCAGTTTAATAAAAACTCAAATTCGAAATGTAATAATTACTTTGAAACATATTTTGTAATTGCCATCTAATTTATAATTTATTTGTAAATCATTAAATGCTTGCTTTTGTGAATTTAAAAGAAATGGTTTTCTTTTAAATGACTGCTGTCGAAAACAGCTATGTTTAATATCTTATAATATATTATACCGAACGCTTTAATTCTATTTTCAAGTACAAAAACTATATAACTTTTTAATAAATCACTTTATAGGAACTGGGACTGGCACACGGTGCACTTTATGGTAAGTGTTCACCATCACTCATAGAATTGGCAGAGTAAAAAATATTAACCATTCCTTACATTGCCAATACCTTGGGAACTAAGATGTTATGTCTCCTAGTAACCGTAGAAAATACCGCCTTAAGTCACCAATACTTTAGCCGAAATCGGTTGACAATATTGTCATCATTATAATGATCATAAATAATAAAATTAATAGTAAATTTAGATCGCAAGTTGCTTCATGGTTTTAATTTAAAAGCAAGTAACGAGTACCGGAGCGTACCTAGCGTGGTGACGACATTTTGATTTAAGTCTCTTGGTACAAAAGAATGTACCAGTTTTATGGCGCACTAAAAGTGTTAACTTCACCCTGAAATGTCTCATTTTAAAAATAATTTGATACTTTTCCTCTTTCCCTAAAATATCTGATATTTAAATTGAAAAAATTTGTTGGTTTCGGTGTTTACCAGCTCGTCATCTCTTAACACCTAAACATATTTAAAAACTGGTAATTTAGCAACTTATATTTACTTTATATAATTTTTATTTACCTGAAAAACGTATAGTTTTACGGTATAATCATACTCGGTGGACCTTTACTGGTAGTAGAGCTTTGCGCAAGCTCGTCTGGGTAGGTACCACCCACTCATCAGATATTCTACCGCAAAACAGCAGTACTGGTATTGTTGTGTTCCGGTTTGAAGGATGAGTGAGCCAGTGTAATTACAGGCACAAGGGACATAACATCTTAGTTCCCAAGGTTGGTGGCGCATTGGTGATGTAAGCGATGGTTAACATTTCTTACAATGCTAATTTCTAAGGGCGTTTGGTGACCACTTAGCATCAGGTGGCCCATATGCTCGTCCGCTTTCCTATTCTATAAAAAAAATGATTTATTATCATTTTTAAATTAATTTAAAAATCTTACGTGTTGTCGACAAATATCAACACTGCATGTGCAAAAGGTTTTAGTAAAAATAAATTTCTCATTAAAAACTACAAAACATCGTATGTTACTATATTTTTTACTAGCTGCCCGGTCCGACTTCCCGTGGTTTCGGAGATTACTTTCCACATATACACAAACTCACAAATTTTCCGCACTGTCTTTATAATATTATTATAGATTTATAATTTGAATGCCATACGCGTTAAAAAGTAAATAAATTTTTGAATACTATATTAATATGGAAATTGTTTTTATACTCAGTTCTAAGGGACACAATATTTCGCATATAACATCTTGCATTACAATATACAATTAGAGATTTTTAACATTAAAACTTTATATAATCCCATGAAATCCGAATGTAAAATAAGAGAAGTACAAACTAAGCGTTAAATCCTCCACGACATGATTTGTGCATCTCTAAATTTCTCAATTATCTTCAACAAACTTTGAACATCCATCTCGCTCACACCTCGAGTACTAATTTCCAACTGCATCCGATGTGAAGAACTTCGGTTTGAGCAGAAACTTCTCGAGTCTTTTGTTTAACTTGCGGTCTTAAGTTACATAGTTTACTTGATGTCGCGACGCTTTAAGTAATGGTTAAGGATTGTAGTAAGCATGAATACTGCCTTCGCAGAGATTAGCCTTTGACAATGACTTTAAGTGGAGGTTTTTAAGAAAAACTTAATAAAATGCTTTGTATTATTGCTTTTATTTATTTATTTTTTATTATATTTGGGAAACAAACAGTATACACCACATACATTATACAACAAATTAACTCGATCACACACCAATCAAGTTTCCACTTAAAACTAATTCATGTATGACAGTAAACAAGCAATTTTGTAAATTATAAATAATAAATATTAAGATTTAATATTTATTATTTCAATTTAAAGACAATCAAGATACTGATAATAATTTCCTTATTGTTTATTTTTAGTTATTTAATTATTAATTAAATTTTATTTTAATTCTTAATATTTTAATTAATATAAGGGATGGATGCGGACTGCCCAATGATGGTTGGCGTTCTATGGGGGGCTTTCGTCCAGCAGTGGACGACAAAAGGCTGATACGAATTAAGATTTAAACAGTTAACAACAGCAAAACAATATATATATATATATATATATATATATATATATATATAATATATATATATTTTATTATTATTATTATTTTTTTTTTTTTTATAGAATAGGAAGGTGGACGAGCATATGGTAAGTGGTCACCAAACGCCCTTAGACATTGGCATTGTAAGAAATGTCAACCATCGCTTATAGCCAATGCGCCACCAACCTTGGGAACTAAGATTTTATGTCCCTTGTGCCTGTAATTACATTGGCTCACTCACCCTTCAAACCGGAACACAACAATATCAAGTATTGCTGTTTTGCGGTAGAATATCTGATGAGTGGGTGGTACCTACCCAGACGAGCTTGCACAAAGCCCTACCACCAGTATATATATATAAATAGATTTATAAAACATTAATGAAAATGTAAAATATTTTTGATAATATGCGATTTGTATATTATTTAAAAATAATTAGTATAAATAATAATACACGTAAGTTTAGTAACAATTATTATTATATTGTTTCAGAAATACATACTTCGTGTATTGAAGGAAACGCTCTAAAACAACTACTAAATTTTATTAATATTACCTATTATTTTAAAAATAACTAATTGAAATCTAAATTAATCTTCTGGAAAATTTATAAATTGTTTTGTATTTTTAACCTTTTTCGCAATCTCGCATTTTTAAACGAAAAAAAAAACGAAAATCATTTTCATATTTTACGCTCCAGTTTCCTAGCTTGTATTAAAGTTAAATTAAAGCCAATCACGACAGACCCTCGAAGTGAATGAAACGCTAAAGTAGTTCGCTTCGAACTTCGAGTGGGCGAATAATGTCGAATAATTGAATTTTAAGCAATTCTCTGACTTGAATGCTTCCCCAATATATCTTGAGCTCTGTGCCCTAAGCCCTATTCAGATTTTTTACCATATACACCATTTTATTCAAATTTAGTTTTATATGTAAATATGATAAAGTGACCAACGTCAAGTTCCGTTTCGATATTTAAATAATTCAATGTGTTATGAGCCAAAGGTTACGGCTCATGTTATATAGAGTAAGCTCCGACAAATTCGATATATTTATAAATCAGAATTCGGGTTTATAGAAGAGCACACGATGGTGGTAAAATTTGTACTATCCTCTTAATATGCGTTTGATTAATATAAGGTATCATTAATTGAAGATAATCTATTGCTGAACAACAATATCAAATATTATTGCATTTTAGTAAAATGTTTAAATTGGACATAGTTCTTTGTTACAAGAATCAACAAACCGTACTATGTACGTATATGGTTCGTTTATTTATGTGATCAGATGTTGTATATGTATTTAATATTTTATTTTATGATTTAGAGTTACTTTTAATTTTGATTTGTACATAATTATTTAAGTACTCAATGTAAATAATTCTCGTGTTAAAAAATAATTCATTTTCAATTGACTGTCTTTCCCTTCAACAATGTCCTTTGCAAGAAGTTATCACAACAAATGTATGACCCGTTATAACAATTGATGATAAAATACAAGACATCAAAGATAAAATTGTAGTTTGTTGTGTTAAATACTGTAAATAGTAAATTTCTAAATACATAAGTTTTATACAAGGGACACTAGAGGCCATTAAAAATGGTGAGTTCTCTGGAGCTTTCTGAAAGGGTCGAACAAACTAAAATGCACTTAGCCTAGCGACTGTTTCGTTCAAAGGATACTCTTTAGAAAGAAACAAGATTATTTTGCTAGCTAGATACCATTTCCTATTTTTCATTTGGTTTTTATTTAGTCTTATAATATAGACATATCATTAATTAACTTGAACACTCATTTTATTGAACTCGACTTATATAGTTATTTGCCAGGGTCTGTAGAACTATTATGTATCCACAAACTAGATACTTATTGCAGAACATGTTCATGAGATGTACGATATAGCATTAAAATGAACCACGCGTTAAAATAGCGTACGTAAGTCGGTTTTAAATATTTCACGAGTGAGATACGAAGTCAGTTTTTAGTGATGACACTGTGTTGCCTTTTATTATTTTAAAAATGCACAACGTAGTTCGTATTCGTATAATAGTAGATACTAAAATAATAAGAACGAAACTTATATTCATCGAAAGGGATTGATATAAGTTTCGTTGTTATTCTATATATTCTAAAACAATTATTATAAACAATATATTATATATGGTCGTCGGCCCTAAGGTAACTAATTATCTATGTTATAGCTTACAACTGATTTTTTATACATTTATTATACATCCAGACTCGGGGTGGGAATCGAACCTGCAATACTAGAGCGGAAGCGCAGTTGACAGTGACCCTGGTCATTGTCAACTGTGCCAACGAGCCAGTCAAATTGTATGAATATTCAATTTATCACAGTATAAATAAATAGGATCATATTTATTATTCATTTTACATATGTTATATATGAAAATAGACTAATTAATAATTAAATAACTAAAAATAAACGATAAGGAAATTATTATTTCCTTATTTAATCTTGATTGTCTTTAAATTAAAATTAATCATTTACCCATCTCGAAGTTATTCTAATGATTTTAGCCTTCTCGAGGAATAACTAATTTTTCTTCATTTACCAGCTCAATGTTTGAAGAGGCACAAAGTTCGTGCCTTTCACATTGCAAATTAATGAATTTCTTCGTATTATTATAACGTTACCTGACGTGCCTGTCCAATCAGAGGTACGTTTTGAAAAATGGATGCTAGCATTAATATACGGCGAACTTTCATCTCTATTTGATGGATGGTCTCAATCACCGAAAAGTTGGTTCTGCTAAGATATTTAATCCTCGACAATGGCGTCTTTTTGTGATCTCTTTGGCATATAATTTTATACATTCAAAACATTGTCGTGAATTTTTAATATTTTTTTTATGTTATGTCTTAAGAAGTTATACAAAATCTAATCTTATTTATTTTAAATTATTCAAATATGCTTAATGATAATGGGTCTTAATTTATGAGCACCTTTGAATTATTATTTCACAGGATTCAAGTGAATATTGAAAGTAAAAATTATATGATGCAATGCATAATTGATTGCAATAATGTAATTTGCCATCAATTGCGTCCCGACAAGACGTTTTGTAATTTCGAATTCAAGTCTGCTCTTCAAGTAAGCTGATTGCACAAACCTCCTCAAGAATACATAACCATTTAAATCATAAAGAGCAATATTGTGGTATTTTAGTGGAGCTATTACGAAGTTTGATTCAATTATTTTATTATTCTATAAAAGAAAAATTTGTGAAAAGTTCATGTATTAATTTTAATTTGATTTATAATAAGAATAAAAATCCAAATTATTCATTTTATGATTTAAAAATTAAATATGTGAACATGTAGTGTTCGGACATACTAAAATTTTATCTAATTTGATTTATTTTATCCATAAATTTATTGATATATAATATGTGTATTTTATATTTACATTTATTTATTGGTTTGTTTTAATTACAGATTAATGTTATTTTATTTATTATTACAGCACCACCTACCTCATATCCTATGAGTTATTACTTACACCGTTGATTGCCTGGAAGAGATCGCTATGTAGCGATAAGGTTGTCAAAATTATATGCTACTTTTATTCAGGCCGTATCCATGTTTTGTATTTTTTTTCTTTTTGTGGTGTACAATATGGTATAAAGTAACTTAAGTAATTTGTTAGATTAAATAGTATCAGAAAATTGACTACTTTGTTTTGTTTTATACACATTAATAGAGATTAGTTTTTCTGGTGGTAGGATGCTAACATCCGCCTGGCTTGTTACCACCGTACGCATGGTGAAAAACTCGTGAAGTGGCTTGCAGCCGCGTTTCGAGGTCAGCCAGCGTACAGCCAGTGCCCGAGCGAGTATTGCTGAGATGGGTGTTGGTCCAGTGGAGACGGCTGTTGAACCAATGCCGGGGGAAACTGTATTGACCTGCCGGACAGGGAGACCCGAAGAAACGGCTGTTCCGCTGGCCGCCCGTGGCATAGTACAGGGGCCCGAGCGTGCCTAACCAGCTCTCGAGGCTGCCCCACCAGGCCACGCATAATCTCGGGGTGGACCGTCGTGCCGGTTGGTGACCGGAAGGTGGGGTCCCGGCGGCCACTTCCGGGGGGGTTCGGGGGCCCTTCCGTTCGGCGGATCAGTATATTTTCCTTTTTGGCAAACATTTGGGAAAACACGCCTCCATACTTTGCCCATCCCTATCGTGGCAATACGTCGCTCGCCTCACGTCTCTTTTCCTAATTTCCAAATGGTAGCGCAAATAAGGAATAACGGTCGTTCAGCGGTGCACACCCCCACCATACCCACGCTGTTTGAGGTCGAGTTCTCTAACATCCGAGGACTCCACGCTAACCTCAACGCTGTCCACCACCATCTCGAGACAGCACGGCCAGCAATGTTGTTTCTCACGGAGACGCAAATACTCCGCCCTGCCGACACCAGCTACCTTAACTATCCCGGCTACATGCTTGAAGAATCTTTTAAAGCGAAAGCCGGAGTATGCTTGTTCGTCAGGGCGGATGTTTGTTGTCACCGATTGCGCTGCTTGGAGGACCCCTCCTTCTCCATGTTGGTGGTACGTGTGGACCTGGTTCGTCAGAGTCGAGTCTACGTGTGCCTCTACAGATCCCACAATGGTGACTTGGAGACAAACCGATTATTCGACCATCTTAGTCGGGTGGCAGATGCTGCGCAAGAGCAGTTTCCTAACGCGGAATTGGTGTTTTTGGGGGATTTTAATGCTCACCATGAATCATGGTTGAAATCCCTCAAAACTGACCATGCTGGAAGAACTGCTCATGCTTTTGCTCTCACACACGACTTGACCCAACTGGTTGATCAGCCCACCAGGATCCCAGACATTGATGGGCAAGCGCCTTCTCTACTGGATCTTCTGCTGACTTCTCACCCGGTGGAATATCAGGTTGTGGTTCAAGCTCCACTTGGTTCTTCGGATCACGGCCTTATATCTACCAAAGTGCCACAGGCCAAGCTGCCGCCATCAGCGGTATGCAAACGTCGCGTTTGGCACTATAAGTCGGCAGATTGGGACGGTATGCGCGATTACTATGCGTCAGTCCCTTGGAAGGAACGTTGCTTCAGTGGGAATGACCCGACAGCTGGTGCCGCTGCTGTTGCTGATGGGATCATGTTAGGAATGGAATACTACATTCCTAGCTCAGATCTCATCAATAGGGGTACGCGTAACCGTTGGTTCACGCGTGAATGTGCCGACGCTGTATCATCTAAGCAGGCGGCATATCGCGCGTGGATCAACGGCTGCATTAGCGGGGCATCTAACATTGACTCACTGAAAGCAAACTACAATAAAAATTCCAAGTCCTGTAGGAAGGCATACACGAGAGCGGATGCACAGCGCATTGTACAGATTGGTCATGACCTTATTTCGCATCCTAGGGGCTCCCGTAGCTTCTGGCGTCTGACCAAGTCTGTGCAAAACAATTTCTGCCAACCTTCGCTGCCACCGCTCAGAAATCCGGACGGATCGCTAGCTCACAGTCCGCAGGAGCAAGCCGACCTCCTGGCTAAACTCTTTGCCGACAACTCTGTGATCGATGATTGTAGTGCGCAGCCGCCAACAATACCTTCATGTGGCCACACGATGCCTGACATCAAAATCAGGCAACGTGATGTGCGTGCGGAGCTGCAATCACTCGATATACGGAAAGCTAGCGGTCCCGATGGAATACCAGCCATTGTGCTGAAGAAGTGCGCGGCGGAGCTGTCTCCTGTGTTAACGCGCCTGTTTCAACTTTCTCTCTCTTCGGGATGTGTGCCGGAGGCTTGGAGAAGAGCTAATGTGCAAGCGGTTCCCAAAAAAGGGGATCGGTCTGACCCGGCAAATTATCGGCCAATAGCTATCACCTCAGTACTTTGTAAGGTGATGGAACGGATTTTAAACAACCAACTGATCCATTACCTAGAAGATCACTGTCTAATTAATGATCGTCAGTACGGATTTCGACCAAAACGGTCCACAGGTGATCTTCTAGCGTACGTAACGCACCTCTGGGGTGAAGCTATCGACAAGCATGGAGAATCGTTGGCTGTCAGCCTCGATATCTCCAAGGCCTTCGACAGGGTCTGGCACAGAAGTCTTCTCTCCAAGCTACCGGCATATGGTCTGCCTGCTCAGCTATGCACCTGGATTGCCAGTTTCCTACACAAGCGTAGCCTTCGTGTTTTAGTAGATGGTTGCGCTTCACAATTCTATGTAGTGAATGCTGGCGTCCCCCAGGGATCTGTGCTATCTCCCACACTCTTTCTTTTGCATATCAATGATATGCTCTCTCTTGGGAACATACATTGCTATGCAGATGATAGTACAGTGCATGGTGGATACCACGGACGCGCAGTGGCTGGGCGGGCGGAAACTGAGGAGAGGCGGGAGAATCTTGTTATTGAACTCGATAGGACATTAGAGCTCATCGCCAAATGGGGTTCTGATAATCTTGTTGAGTTTAATGCCAAGAAAACACAGGTGTGCGCTCTCACAGCGAAAAAGTCACCATTTTACCCTCATCCCTCCCTCTGTGGCACACCGCTGATGATACAAAGCAAAATCGCCATGCTGGGGATGGACGTTCGCTGCGACCTTAGTCCAAGGGATTACATCAAGGCTATTATAAAAACAGCTTCACGAAAACTCGGAGTTCTGAACAAGGTGCGGCGTTTTTTCACGCCACAACAACTGTGCCTGTTATACAAAACACAGGTACGGTCTTGCGTTGAATATTGCTCGCACCTTTGGGATGGCTCCGCTAAGTACCTTATGGAGGCCTTGGACCGGTTGCAGCGACGTGCAGTACGCATTATTGGCGACGTAAAGGTCACAAACACCCTTGAACCTTTACAATTGCGTCGTGAGATAGCAGCACTGAGCGCTTTCTATCGTCTGTATCACGGCGAGTGCTCTGAGGAATTATTCTCTCTAATTCCTGCTTCCCCCTTCCTTCTTAAGTCCACGCGAGCTGGTTCTCGATGTCACCGCCTAACTGTGACATCAATCCCATCGCGCACAAAGAAATTTGGCAACTCCTTTCTTTGTCGCACTACCAAAGAATGGAATTCCTTACCAGCTCACGTGTTCCCCTCCTCTTACAACCCGGGTTCCTTCAAACGAGGCGTGAAGAGGCATCTTGCGGGCCGGCAAGGCGGGGACGGCTAGTACAGAACATTCTTCCCGACTGTACTGGCCGTCGTCGCGTTTGGACTCTACTACCACTTACCATCAGGTGGAGTAGAGTCATTTGCCTTCCCGGGGCATATAAAAAAAAAAAAAAAAAACAAGTGTTAAACTCGATGAAAGCGAATTATAGTTCAGTGGTGTGTGCTGGTGGACGCTCACCGCGTCGCACTCAGCGTCCACCACCACACTCCTATAATATAATATTAATTTATAAAATTCTTTAATTAACTAAAATATTGACTATTATAAAATTCTTGACTTAAAACAAAATCGTTTTTTTATTAGGCTTATTACATAATTCGAATATAGAATATGCCGCGTCTATACAATTTTAAACACGTTTGGTTCTTGGATGGTTTATGGTTCCGTTAGGTGGAGCTGCGATGGGGTGCATGTCAGTCACCTCCACGTGGTGCACCCTGGGCAACGGGGTCGACAAGTAATCCGATGTTTTCTCGGAGTGCCTGTCGACCGCGGCTGAGACTGACGCGACGGTAATGCCACGGGCCGTTCCTGGTACTTTTCTGTTCAGCAGATTGGACTGTGCGAGCGGCTTTGTGGCAAATTGAAGGTGGAAGGAAGAAGCTCTCTGCTTTCTTTCTTTGTTTTGTTTTGTTCTTCTTCCGTTTTGTTTCGTTTCGTTTTCTTTTCTTCTGTCTCATTTTTATTAATTTTGTTTTGTTTTATTTTCTTGTTTTATTTACTTTACATCTTTCATTTATTTATTTATTGGAGGTTACTCCCAATGGTGGAGTCAGTCGAGTTAGAGTTGGTCTCCGGGGTCTTTTTGGGCTGCCGGAGAAAGGAGGTGGGAGAGGCGGGTTCGCCCAGTGTCGGTATCGATGCTGGGTGGACAGACTAAAAGGTCACCGCCTCTCAAACTCGTTTCCCCGTCCGGGTGTTGTGGACATGTCTCGCAGCCCGTGGTGGGACCGAGGGCCTTGCCTTAACCGGCTGGGCCAAGAGGAGACAACCTCAATAAAAAACATTAGTTTGTAGATCCCGTGATACCACCCGACCTCACGGTGTATATAGGGTTACCAAGGTACAGGGGGCTCTGCCTTGGTGGACTTTTTATTTCCCCCATACTCGTGGGATTAAGTATGGAATTTATAAAGAATACAAAAAACAACAACGGACTCGGCGATCATACGGACAAAGATAACATGGCGGTGGAGGCGGGCGCCCCAATAGCGCGCGCCGAAACCAAAGACACTCTCGTGTCCAAAAAACTGGTGGTCCGACTGGAACGACTCTCAGAGTCCGACTCGTCGGCCACCAGCATGGTGATGGTCTCTTCGAGAGACCCCGCCTGTCGTCGGCGGAAGGGCGAGAAGCGGCCCCGTCCTGGGCCGGAGAGCTACTCCGGCTCCGAGAGCGACGCGGGTATGAGCGAAGGCGGCTTCTCGGGGTCAGGCATCAGCAAATGGCTGAAGCCCTCCCCCAAAAGGGGGCGTGGTCGACCGCCCACGACGGGCGAATACGTCGGCCTCGGGCGCTCCCGCGAGGAGCTAAAAGCCGCTAAGGCAAAGGAGCGGCGGTACGAGGCGGAGGACGCACTGGCCGCGTACAGTGCGGCGGCCAAGGTGGCCACTGAAGAAAGGGCGGCCCGAGCAGAGAAACGCCAACCCGGCGCGACCGTGGACGTGCCGCAGACGTCTGCCGCGCTGGACGCGGCGGTGAAGGAGGCGCTCGACGTCGTTCTGCAGGTTGCCGACAGGTCGGGCAACCTGAAGGGCACGTTCGTTCGGGCCCTGAAGTCCGCCGCCGTCACCATTAAAGGTGCGGTGGCGGATCTAAGGGCCCTCACTGTGACGGAGGAGGTGGCGCGGCTGGAGGCGGCTAACACGCGACTCTCCGGCCAACTGGCTGAGCTGCGCCGGGAAGTCGCCGAAATGCGCCAGCGGCCGGTGGCGGCGACGGAGGCGAACCTCCAAAACGTCATGGAGGAGGCGCTGCGCGCGAACCGCGAGCAGTTCAGCACGATGCTGAACGCTCGCCTCGAGGGCCTCGAGGGCCGCCTCCTTCCGGAGCCTCGGCTGCGGCCTCCACTCGCCGCTGACCGCCGTAGGGTAGCGCAGGCAGCGGCCGTAGCCGCGGCGGGAAAGGAGGCTCCAGCCGCCTCCCACGCAACTGAGGGCGTCGAGGCCAGCGCCGCCAAGCCTGCTGCTGTCAGGCCGAAGCGGCCTAAGAGAAGTATGGCTGCCCAAGAGGCGGCAGCCAGGAGGGTGGCTCCTCAGTCGTCAGCGGAGCCGGCCGCCACTCCGGCCACGTGGAGCGCCGTGGTCGCTAGGAACAGGCCAAAGAAGGCAGAGAAGACGGGCGCCAAGCCAGCGGCGGCGAAGCCGACTTCTTCCGGGGCCACCAAGAAGGTCCCGGTTAGGAGGAAACTCCGCCCCCCTCGCACCGCAGCGATAACGCTGACGCTGAAGCCCGGTGCTGAGGAAAAGGGGTGGAGCTACGAGAAGGCTCTGGCCCTGGCCAAAAGCCGGATCAGCCTCCGGGAGGTCGGCTTGACGGCGGTACGGTTCCGGACCGCGGCGACGGGAGCGCGGATGCTCGAGGTGCCGCCGGGCACCAACGAGGCCGAGAAGGCGGCGGATGCCCTGGCGGAAAAGCTCCGCGAGGCCCTCAGCCCGGAGACCGTCCAGATCCATCGACCCACAAAGTGTGTCGAACTAAGGGTACTAGACCTGGACGACTCCGTGACGGTGGCGGAAGCCGTGGCGGCGGTCGCTGAACAAGGCGGCTGCCCTACCGGGGCCATTAAAGCGGGCATCATCGCTCGCGGCTCGAGCGGCTCGGGCTCTCTGTGGCTGAGCTGCCCCGTTTCGGCCGTGAAGAAGGTCGTGGAGGTAGGTCGCATAAGGGTCGGGTGGGTGTCGGCGCGAGTCATGCTGCTCGACCCCAGACCGCTGCACTGTTTCCGGTGCCTCGAGCGGGGGCACATGGGGGCAAAGTGTGACCGGGACGTCGACCGAAGCCGTCTGTGCTTCCGCTGCGGTCAGCCCGGTCACAAGGCTCGGGAGTGCTCCGCCGCCGTAGCCAGCTGCGTGGTCTGCACTGTGGCCGGTAAGCCAGCTGCCCATGCCGCCTGCAGCAAGTCGTGCCAGAGCGGAAAGGGCGCCGCGCAGAAGGAAAAGACAAGGAAGGTGGCGACGAAAGGCCCGGTAGCCACGTCTCCACGCACAGAGGCGGAGCCGATGGAGACCACGCAGTGATGGCCCTGCGCTGCCTCCAGGCCAATATCAACCACTCTGCCAGGGCTCAGGACCTCCTAGTCCAAAGCATGGCAGAGTGGCAGATCAACGTGGCGGTGGTATCGGAGCCCTATTTCGTTCCCTCGCGGGACGACTGGGTCTCCGACCACGAACGGGTCGTGGCCATCGTCGCCCCTGCGGTCGCTGGCGCTCCGGCCATCGAGGGTGTGGCCAGGGGCAGGGGGTGCGTGCTGGCCGTCGTCGGCGGTGTGACGGTCGTCGCCGTCTACGCCTCGCCCAGTCGGAGTCTCGCCGAGTTTGAGCAGATGCTGGCAGAGGTCGGGACTCTGATCGGGCAAGCGGCGCCCGCACCGGTGTTGGTCGCGGGGGACTTCAACGCCAAATCAACGGCTTGGGGTTCTCCTGTGGCCGATGCCCGGGGAGAGGTGCTCGAGGAGTGGGCGGTCTCGTTGGGGCTGGCGGTCCTCAACAGTGGGTCGGAGAGCACGTGCGTGCGGCGGCAGGGCGAATCGATCGTGGACATTACGTTCGCGTCCAACGCCCTGGCCCGCCGTGCTCAAAACTGGAGGGTCGAGACTGGCGTGGAGACACTGTCGGATCACCGATATATTCGGTTCGATGTCTCTGCGTCGGCTCGTTGGGATGTTCGGCCCACTGTTGTCGGAGGAACGGAAGGTCGTCCGCGTTGGTGCCTGGGCCGCCTCGACGGACAGTTGGCGAAGGAGGCGGCCATCGTTGAAGCTTGGGGGGCCGGTTCCGACCCGGTCCTCCGGATCGACCAGGAGGCCGACCGGATCGACGGCGCCCTGTCCCGAGTGTGCGACGCGGCGATGCCGAGGGCTAAGCCGCACCCGCAACGTCGGCGGGTGTACTGGTGGCGTCCGGAGCTCCGTCGGCTGCGCAAGGCGTGCGTGGCGGCACGGCGCCGTTACGTTCGGTGTAGGAGACGAAGGGTTCGTGATGACGACGCGGAGGGGGTTTTCTACACCGGATATAGGACCGCCTGCCAGGCCCTACAGAAGGCCATAGCACAGGCCAAAGAGGCGGCGTGGGAGGAATGGCTGGAGACGCTAAACGGCGATCCGTGGGGGCGTCCGTATCGGGTCGTGAGACAAAAGCTCCGACCCTGGGCTCCTCCGCTGACCAGCAGTCTCCAGCCGCAGCTCTTGGCGAGGGTTGTGGACACGCTCTTCCCCGAGCGGGGAGAGTTCGTGCCACCAGCCATGGTGCCGCCCGCGAGCAGGCCCCAAGAGGAGGACGACGGGTCACCGGTGACTCCGATCACCGAGGCGGAATTGCAGGCGGCTGTCATCAGACTAGGGTCTAAAAAGACAGCCCCTGGGCCCGACGGAATCCCCGGTCGAGCCCTGAAGATCGCGTCGGAGGAACTCGGCGAGAGCATGCGGCGCCTCTTCACCGCATGCCTGTCTCAGGGTAGGTTCCCGCGACGGTGGAAAACGGGCACGCTCGTTCTGATCCGCAAGGACGGGCGTCCGTCCGATCAGCCGTCAGCCTACCGCCCGATCGTGTTGCTCGACGAGGTGAGCAAGCTCTTCGAGCGGGTGCTCGCTGCCCGTCTCGTCGGCAGTATGGAGCCGGGACTCGACGAGCGGCAATACGGGTTCCGTCCCGGCCGCTCGACGCTCGACGCGATCGCCAGGGTGAGGGGCCTGGCCGAGGAGGAGGTGTCTCGGGGCGGGGTGGTGTTGGCAGTGTCGCTGGATATTTCCAATGCCTTCAACACCCTGCCCTGGGAAACGGTGATGGAGGCCCTGCGGTTCCACGGTGTGCCGGGCTACCTGCGGCGTACCGTGGCCGATTACTTCTCGGGCAGGGCGGTGGCCTTCCCGACTGCGGACGGATGGGCCGTCAGGTCGTTGTCGTGCGGTGTTCCGCAGGGGTCGGTACTAGGACCGCTCCTGTGGTGCATCGGCTACGACTGGGTGCTGCGCGGGGCCACGTTGCGGGGGGTCAGCGTCACGTGCTACGCTGACGACACCCTCGTGTCGGCCCGCGGCAGTTCATACCGGGAGGCGGCCTATCGCGCCACGGCTGGGGTGGCGCACGTAGTCCACCGAATCCGCGCGTTGGGCCTCGAGGTGGCCCTACACAAATCCGAGGCCCTCGTCTTTCACGGGCCTCGGAACGCGCCACCTCCGGGGGCGGCGATAACGGTGGGCGGAACTTCCATCGCCGTCGGGTCGACGATGAAGTACCTGGGACTCGTGCTCGACGGCAGGTGGAAGTTCGAAGAGCACTTCCGGCGCTTGGCCCCAAAGTTGGTGGCTGCAGCCGGGGCGCTAGGGAGGATCCTCCCGAACGTGGGTGGGCCAGGAGGTGCCTGCAGGCGCTTGTACACCGGCGTCGTGCGCTCGATGGCGCTCTACGGGGCGCCGATATGGGCGGACGCTCTGAGCGCCCGTAACGTCGCCTCGCTGCGACGTCCGCAGCGAGCGATGGCGCTCAGAGCGGCTCGGGCGTACCGCACGGTGTCGTACACCGCGGCGTGCCTGCTCGCCGGAAGCCCGCCATGGGACCTCGAGGCCGAGGCTAACTCGAGGGTCTATTGGCGGATCAAGGCGGCAGTGAGCACGGAGGAGAACCGGCCCCACCCACGTGAGGTTCGGACGTGGCGAGAGGAGGCCCGCGAGAGGGTGTTCGCCGAGTGGTCGGAGAGACTGGGTGTCCCGGGTGCTAGCCGGGACCTCGTTGCGGCCATTCGGCCGGTGCTGAGGAAGTGGGTCGAGCGCAAGCACGGCCCACCCACGTATCACCTCACACAGCTTTTGACCGGCCACGGTTGTTTCGGCCGGTACCTGTGTGAGGTGGTCGGTAGGGAGCCGACGGTGGAGTGCCACCATTGTGGCGGAGGAGCCATGGATACGGCGGAACACACGCGCGTAGAGTGCCCGGCTTGGGCGGAGCCTCGCGCGGTCCTATCCACGGCTGTAGGTGGGGACCTGTCGCTTCCGGCCGTCGTCGAGAAGATGGCCGGAAGCGAAGAGATCTGGGCGGCAGTGTCACGGTTCAGCGCATGTGTCATGTCGCAAAAGGAGGAGGCAGAGCGGGAGCGGGAGGACGACGTGGACTCGCTCCCGCAACGAAGAAGGAGACCTCTTCGACGGCGACGTGCCTTCGCAGGCCGGACGCTGTCGCAGAGTTAAGGTGTGGTTGGCGGCGGAGCCAGTCTGTTGATCCGCCGCGGGGCTTCAAGCCCTGACGCCCAGCCTCCAGTGGCGGACTCGGGGGAGTCCGTCACGTAACAGGACGGAGGCACAGAGAGGAGGGAGGCGCGCCCCAACATCCTGGCGCGCTCTCGAGATGGGTCGCCTTATGGCGACGACCGCTGGCGGGGTTGCGGTTGTAAGTCACAACGTTCCCGTGACCCCGCCGCCTTGCGGAGAGGCGGAAATCCGGGGAGGTTTTAGTGGGTAGGACGGTGGCCCTCTGCCCCGTGAGTCCCACATACCCGTCCCGGTCCCCCCGGACCGGGCGGCAGGCGTAAATGCCTTTCCTCCCCGAAAAAAAAAAAAAAAAAAAAAAAAAAAAAAAAAAAAAAAAAAAAAAAAAAAAAAAAAAAAAAAAAAAAAAAAAGGTGGAGCTGCGATCGTGTAAGAGGAAATATTTTATTTTCCAAAAAAAACATGGATTTAACCAAATACTGCCTTAATTATATATTAAACACTTGTTACTAAAATAACTTTATAATGATTGCAGTTTTCCTGTTGAATAAATACAAAACCAAAACATCATATGATTACGGACATCTATATAATAGACGTATATGATGTGTGCGTACATACAACATTTGCGTCTGTAATTACTGAAATTTACTATATTTTTTTGGTTATAACGTTAAATGCAAAGTTTATCTAGTGTATTTATATTTCAAATGCAAACATAATTTGGACGGTATCCGTAACAGCCTGTAAATGTCCCTGCTGGGTTGACTGCTGAGCTCAAGGCCTCCTCTCCCTTTTTGAGGAGAAGATTTGGAGCTTATTCCACCACGCTGCTCCAGTGCAGGTTGTTGGAATAAACATTTGGCAGAATTTCAGTGAAATTAGTCACATGCAGGTTTCCTCACGATGTTTTTTCTTGATCGTAAAACATGAGATGAATTATAATCACAAATTAAGCACCTGAAAATTCAGTGGTGCTTGCCCGGGTTTGAATCCACGATCATCGGTTAAGATTCACGCGTTCTAACCTCTGGGCCATCTCGGCTTTTTATAATATAATTTGGACGCTATGTGACAATTTTATTAAGCTAGTTATTTATGAAGAACTATTTTGTATTAAGTAAATTATGTGACAGTACTTTTCTAGAAACATTAGAGACATTATCCCATTTGACAATTTTCTGAGGTAAGGCGACATTTTAACTATAAAAATTAATGTCGTAATAAAAATAAAAATGTTACCTTATTATTGATCCCCGAGGAACTCCTGAAAGTCAGCGGTACGCTTAATGAGAAGAAGTTACGCTTATGGAGAAATTTAATGTAAAATGTTGTTTGACAAAGCTAATTATCAAAATAAGTTTAAAATTAAAGTTAGTTGTCAAGGTAAAAATGTAGACATGTAATAATCATGTTTTAAAATGAAAAAAAAGATTATTGCTTAAAATTATACCCGTTTATTTTTAGCTAATTATTAAATAAAAATATTAAATTACATTTTACACGAATATTTGATATAATACATTTTTCTCTTTATTTGATACAACGCCGGAAGGATGAAAAATATTATTATTAAAATTAATTATTTCACATTTGACTACGAAATAACAGAATGGGGGGAAATATTTATAAATAACATATTAAAGACGATCCATGCGCATTCGCAGCTTCTTAAAAAACATTATAATGATCATAATTAAATAGTCGTGGAAATTCAAAATGGCGAACAATAAGTGTCAGTTAAAGTATTAATTTGATATCATTGTATTTATGACATGTACTTTTACATCTTAATATTTATTAATTAAATCGTCAGAAATACTTAACTCAATCTCGGAAAACAATACGACTGAATAATTTATAATCCCATTCTTCTGGCCATACATGTTTTTCAATCCAATCTATAAAAGTAGTTACATTAGTATATACAGCGGGAATATTCTTCAGAGCACATTTGCTTGAACCAAATGCTGTTATTCCAACCACCATGTGCATGGTGCCCTCTTTTTTTGTTTCATATAATTTGTATTGTAATGGACCACCTGAATCACCCTAAAATAATATTATAATTAATTATGAACATTAGTATAATTGATTAAATTATTTAAAATAGTTAAAAATTCTTACAAAGCACGTGTCTACGCTGCCATCTGCCTTACCAGCGCACAATTGTTGATTAAACGTTCCCCACCAATTTCTATTTTTCAAAACTGAATCATCACAAAGTTTTGGATGGAATAAGTCCAATTTTGCGTAGAGAAGCTTATGTGAAAACTTTTGTCCTTCTGAAAATATTAAATGCATTGTGAAAAGTCTAAGTATACAATCATATATATGTATAGGTAATATTATGGTTCCTTTCAATTTAAATAATTCACCATATTAAGAAAAAATAATCCCACACACGAGCCAAATTTGTAGAATGGTAATATTTTACTAATAAACTAATGTGACTCATAATAGTATTGTAAATGTCTCTTTGGATAGGCGTAATTCATTATTCATTAATAAATCTTAATACTTATATCAACGATTTATAACAAGGTGCATTTGATAATTGGTCATTATCAAGTAAATAAATAAACAAGGACTTACTGTCAAAAACACCCCAACCAGTAACTGTAAGTTCCTTGTCTGGATTGATAACAGGTTTGCTGAACAGACAAGCTGGGTGGACAAATTTCGTAAATTCGACCACAGTTTTGAGTTCCAAAAGAGCAATATCATAATATTTTTTTGGACCATCATATTGAGGATGACGTCTTATAGATCTAATCGCGACGTCGACTGGAGTTTCGTAGCTTAAATCCTAAAATAAATAGAAATATCAAATAACTTATACTTACAATGATTATAATTTTACTTGAGGTAAAAATATAATACAAACTGAAACTCTTCGTATGACTGTTTTTTGATTTAAAATGTGAATGAGGCAATAAACTTCAGTACAAGGGACATAACATCTTAGATCACTTGGCTGCCATCATATTGGTACCATAAAAAGTGGCATATATATTTTACGACGCCAGTTACTAAAGGCGATGGTGATAACTCACCATCAGGTCGGGCCACTTTGCTCACCTTTCCTAAATTACTTAAAAAGCTAAGCGTTTGCTTGCTACTTACATAAATATCTGTTACTCCGAGTCTAACAATTTTGGGATGAGCATGATTTACAGCAACGGATTTTGTTTTCGTACAATGAGCTGCAGTTAACACAAATTTTTCACTGATTAGTGAAGAACCGCAAAGAAATATCCAACTCTTGTCGAAAGTCATCCAACCCAAGGCACCCTGGTATGACAGAAATATTGTTAGGGTGTAATAAACTAAAGTTATTAAAATTTATGATAAATTAAAAAAAATATGGCAATATATGTTTAAAATATATCTTACATAATATTATATATAAAGGTTAGCTCTGAATATTTTTCTAAGGCAATCCATTGGCGATCAGTCTTATGTATTTTTTATTTTAGTTTTAAATTCAATATTAAATATACTTGAGTTAAGCTATCCGTTATAATAAAATTATAGAAATGAATATAACCACGTAAAGCCGTTGGTCCTGCGCCTGAACCCTTTCCGGTCGTGTCGGATTGCCATCCCATCGGATTATGAGAGTAAGGGGTTACAGTGCATCAGTGTTTGCGCACACACTTGTGCACTATAATATGTCCTGCGTAATTGGCTAATCTTTTCACTTGTTCTTGCGTATACGCGTAGCGCGTTATTCGACACATTCGAGAAATTCGTAAATTAGCATACAAAATATTTGGGTATTTATCAAACAATAAACGCATGATCAGTGTAATATTACTGAGCGTGGGTGGACGAGTGAAGGGTATACGGTCACCGAAAATGTATCATCTTTTTTGACTTTATGTTTATATGACCTAGAAGTCAACGAAAATATTTGCTATTTTGCGTTATTTACAAATATTCATATGTTGTCACATAAAGACAATTAAATACGTGAAATTTACTGGTGGTAGAGCTTTGTGCAAGCTCGTCTGGGTAGGTACCACCCACTCATCAGATATTCTACCGCAAAACAGCAATACTTGGTATTGTTGTGTTCCGGTTTGAAGGGTGAGTGAGCCAGTGTAATTACAGGCACAAGGGACATAACATCTTAGTTCCCAAGGTTGGTGGCGCATTGTTGATGTAAGCGATGGTTAACATTTCTTACAAGGCCAATGTCTAAGGGCGTTTGGTGACCACTTACCATCAGGTGGCCCATATGCTCGTCCGTCTTCCTATTCTATAAAAAAAAAAAAATAAGTGTCAAAAAAAAGCATCACAAAACACTCAGAAGATGCTGATATAGTGTTATTGTAAATTACTGATTATAAAATTGTGTCATTAATGAAGGAAAATGTATATATATGATATTGGATATGTACGTTATAACTTTTTCCTTTCCGTTTCCGTTTTTTTTCCTACAATTTTTACTCACCATATGTGGATATTCTGATGGCTTTGTCCTTTGACCTCTTATTACAAAATACCGTTTATTACCTGTAATTACAATATAAACTTGATGGTTAAAAATAAATATAATAAACAAACTAAGTTACTACAAATATTTTATATCTCACAGCGTAAACAGATCGCATCATCATTTCAAAATATGATATTTTTATAGATAAAATTATAAAAGTTCGTTTGTAAAAAAAGCATGACATACATGAATGTTTTTTTATTTGCTCCCGTTCGTCCATTTTCCATAGATACTCCTTGCATTCTAAGCAAAAAAAAAATTAAATAACGAACATTTTAATAAATATAAACATATTAACAAAAAATATATAATAAATATAATAATTTGAACATGACCTCACAGGTTTCCTTTTTCCTTTTTAGCATTCAACGTATATTCAGTACTGTATAAATAGTTATTATTATAGAAATAACTTGACTATAGTCAAGAAGCTTTCTTTTCAATTCAAGCTCAAGTAGTTCTCGTAATTGACGAACGCACCAACGATAAAATATATTATATTAGAATGGTGGTAGGCCTTTGTGCAAACTCGTCTAGGTAGGTACCACACACTCATGAGATATTCTACCGCAAAACAGGAGTACTTGGTATTGTTGTGTTTCGGTTTGAATGGCGAGTGAGCCAGTGTAATTACTGGCACAAGGGACATACGTCGTAGTTCCTAAGGTTGGTGGTGCATTAAAATTTCTTACAATGCCAATGCTTATAGTTACGTTGGCGATTACATACCATCAGGTGGCCCATATGCTCGTCCACCTACCTATTCTATAAAAAAAAATCTAAAATAAATAAAAGTAAGCAAAGTTTTATTTAATTCAACGTAAGTAGTTATGTATGCACTTAAACAAAGCCAGCGATTTCTTGCGAAGTCCGTTATTTTGACCTGTCTCGGTGGGTTCATTTTGTTATGTTGTCGCAAGGTATGAAGGGCGAGTAAGCCAGTGTTAGAGATATTCTTTCATCTTAGTTTCTATGAAATAGATTATACTCAATACTTACTGCGTTCGCTTATTCTTAAGTTATGCGTATCATAATTTGGTATTTTTGGAGTATATTTCTTGGAAGGATTGCAGGGTTGGGATCGTAATCGACCAAAAGGAGTAACTATTTCTGAAACGTAATAAAAAACAAATTAAGAATCATATCCTATGATAATCACACGTCTTAATAAAATAAAAATGACACAAATTTTGTTTAAATGAGTACTATTATAATGCGTTTTTATTAAATAGTTGGCATGTTCGCAACTGTTTACAATTCTTCAGTAAATTATAAAAAAATTAATGGATATAATAACACAAAACTGTAACTGTTTTTATTGTCAACTTAAGTGATGGTTCAGTGAATGAACATTTATTTGGAAACCTATGTACATATATCAAATGATACTTAAAAATTCGAATCAAACCACACCGAAGCAGCGTGGTAGAATTAGCTTTAAGCCTCTTCCCAAGAGGAAACGAGACCTTTGTCCAGCAGTGCGATATTCACAGACTACTACATAACATTTGTTATAAATAAATTCACGAGTTAATTAACAATGAATATAAACAAACCTGAGGTAGCGATTATTAAAATCAACACAACACAAAGGTTGAACAACATTATAGAGACGGTATTCAATGCACTGTCCTGACACAATGTTCACCACAAACTGTTGTATTATTTGATAAATAATAATGACGCTACGAAGTGATGTTATATACTATAACTGTAGTAGTAATTTCCGTTGGGTTTGTTGGTTATGAAGGAAAAATGTTCGCTAATATACCATATAAGGTATTACAGTTTAGTAATTACTTTATTAGTTTAATTGAATGGTTATTTTATAAGTTACCGTAATAGGTCAAAATCATAAAGTGAATTTGTTTGTTTTATATTTTTCCCTTCCACCTATACAGGCAGACGTATCCTAACTAAATAGGAAAATAAAGCAGAGCGGAAACTAATATAGTATATGAACGAAAATAGTATAATTGCGAAAGTCACTCTGATAAAGTCAACTCCTGTCGGTGAAATGATTTCGATGTAATTTAGTATTGAAAAATTTAAGGCGGGACAAAACAATTATTTAAAAAAAAATACTACTTACCTACTTTTATTATATTAAAAGTGGGTCACGCCAGGCTGGTAATTTTGCATACACACGACTAAAGAACACCTACCTTTAGTCGTGTGTATGCAAAATTTCAAGATGTTCAGTAACATGACGTGAAATCGTAACAAATAAATAAACAAACTCACTTCTAGCATTTATAATATTAATTTGGATGAAATGTCTTATATGAAAAAAAAAAAACATTTTATTGCCTATTAATTTAATTTGTTTCACATTTTTTAAATGTGCTAAGCACTAAAACTTAGGTTCCGTGTTTTAAAATGTAAAAACGGATTAATATCCTTTTGAAATGCTATTGACAGAGAAAAAACTAATTTATAGCAAACAAACGAAATACTGAACTCGAAGGATGAACTGAACGTTAAAACAATGGGTGTACTTAAACCGGATTTTCGTATTTCATAGGAAACGAAAATGCTTTAATCGTTTTAGATTTTGACAACCTTGGACGAGGGTACATAATTGCTTTCTGCCTTTATTTTTCTTCGGAAGGGTCCAGTTTCGTTGATTTTACTCGACTAAAGACTTTCAAAGTAAGTAAGTGAACGTGCTTTCTAAAATATTACAAATAAGTGTTTTAGCGAAAAGTCAAATTATTTTAAGGGTTCGTTTTAATGGATTCCGTTAATTCATTTTTGTATGAAAAACTAAATACTTAATTTTAGTAGATATTTCGCGAATCCATAATGATGTTCATGATGTCATATTCTATTTGAAACCGGATCGAAAGTTAAACTATACAAAAAAAAACCGATTAGTTATTATTGTTAACTGATGGTAGGGCTTTGTGCAAGCCCGCCTGGGTAGGTACCACCCACTTATCAGATATTCAACCACAAAACAGCAGTACTTGTTATTGTTGTGTTCTGGTTTGAAGGTGAGTATGAGCCAGTGTAATTACGGGCACAAGAAATATAACATCTTAGTTCCCAAGGTTGGTGGCCCATTGGCGATGTAAGCGATGGTTAACATTTTTTACATTGCCAATGTTTACGGGTGTTGGTGACCACTTACCATCAGGTGGCCCATATGCTCGTCCGCCAACCTATACTATAGAAAAAACTACCTGCTAGAATATGAATGAATGAAATTAATTTATTTGTTGAATAATCTACGTATATAATAACTTAAAGCAATTTTTAATGTTATGTGGTCAATAATTATATTATATATATTTGATTAATTAATAACGATCAGTCATTAATAATATCGACGAAAGAATATGAATGTTAGAAGCTTTTAAAGTGAGACCCTAAAGTATTTCGGAGTAATGCCATAAACGCGAGAGGGCCTGTTATAACTCCTCTCTGAGCTTGTCGGGCCTAACAAGAAAAGTTGGGGGAAGTAACGAAGACGACTAACTTTTTACTGAAACGTTCAGAGGGAACTTTTTATTCATGATCTGTTCTCGATTACTAAAATTTACCAGAATGACATGTCTGGATATACATTTTTTAGTTTTTTCATTTTTTTCATAAATACGTTCGATTTAGTCTAAGGTATATTCAATAAAAAAAGAAAAACTAAAATTAAAACAAACGATGTTCAGATGTTACAGAAAAATATACAGGTAAAGTGAGTTATTGTGTATGTACTTAAATTTAAGTAGATTTTTTCCAGCTTGCATTTTTTTACGAGATATAGAAAATGATATAAGTTGTATTGGAGCATTTTGTCATATATTGGAGTGTTTTGTTGTTTCATCATGTGCTACTTAATAAGTATAAAGCTCGTTATATTAAAAAATAATTAAGATATAAAATAAATATAATAAAAAGTGTAATATAAATAGTGTCTACTCAATATAATCTTTTATATTCTGTTGGTAGCTTCACGTTTCATTTATAATATTTTTTTTCTTAGAACTTAAACTTAGAATTAAGCATACTTTTTTATTTGTTATTAATTGTTCAATGGATTTAAATACATTTTTAACAAGAACGTTTTATCACTAGCTTACTCCAATACATATTAACCTGCAGATTTTACTAGGAATATTGAAATTGAAATTTACACGTTGCACGTAATATAAGAATGTACATTGGTCATCATAAGTTAACGTTGGGAATAGCCTAGCAGCATATTTGTGACGTATGTCTTTGTTTTTGACGTCATAAGCGCATAATTCAAGATAATGGTACCATTAGTTTAACGCGTTCTGCACTTTTTGCGAGGAGACCGATGTTAAGGGATTTGGTCTGTATTGTATAATAAATAGTATAAGTGGGTCATAAAAAGTATTGCAAAGAGTTGCCATCTAAAACAAGAATTAAAATTACGAATTAAAATTCACGCGTAAAGGAAAAAGATCCAAAAGAAGGTAAAAGACCAGCCATAGAAGGGATAAATCTTGAAAAATTGACAAATTAAAAAAATAATTACGAATTAAAATTTGTTTACATTGAGTAAGGATCCAGAGATGACAACCAACGATATCCAGGATTGATGCAGCAGTTACAACAGTCGTGAGCCCAATCTTTGTTTTTCATAGTATAGGTTGGTGGACCCTTTAAACTAGAACACAGCAATACCAAGTACAGTAGTACTTGGTATTGCTGTGTTCTTTTGAGAGTTTTAAGGTAGAATATTAATATTAATCTTAGGTTAGGTTAGGGGTTAGAGGTTAGGGGTCAGTGGTTTTAGTGGGTAAGAATCCCACATAACCCGGTTCCACCCCCATAGGAAAGGTACCCGGGTACCTTTCTGAAGATTTCCACTGCGAGAAAAAAAAGAAAGGGTTACAAGATTGCCCTGAGCCGGGATGGCCTCGCGATGCCGTATGCACTAGCAAGGAGTGCGGGGGGGGGATTACCTTTGCCCCCTGAGGAGAGCTCCGCCGAGCCACGAGTGGAGAAAAGTACGGGAGAGGTCGTGGATGCGTTATATCAACACGATCCCGCAGCGTCTCCGATCTGTGCCGAGGACGGCTATCGCAGTGGTTTTAGTGGGTAAGAATCCCACATAACCCAGTTCCATCTCCATGGGAGCTGGGTACCTTTCTGAAGGTTTCCACTGCGTGAAATAAAAAGAAGAGTTACCAGATTGTATTTCAATATGATAGCAGCAATAAGCCCAAAGCTTATTGCTGCTATCATTATTCTAGATTCTCTTAACCAAATTTGCAAACTAATTATCAATTTCTTCAAATATGTTCTAGTGAAGTTGATATAATAACAGCGTAAAGGTAAACATTTTACATATACTTTTTCTTTAAATTTTATTCATTGATTGCCTAATCTTGATGAGTTTTATTCTTTTCTTTCTTTAGTTTATATTTCAAACAATGGAATTCATTAGGCTAAAGTTTCAATTAAAAATAGTTATTAAAAAAATATATGATAATTATATATAATGAAAAATTAATTTCAAAGAAATCTGATAATTCGTTACAATTTCTTATCGACATTTAAGTAATTCCATCAATTCCATCGCGCACGAAGAAATTTTTCAACTCGTTTCTTTGTCGTACTTCCAAAAAATGGAAGTCTTTTACCAGTTTACGTGTTCCCCTCCTGTCACAACCCGGGTTCCTTCAAACGAGGCGTAAAGAGGCATCTTGCGGGCCGGCAAGGCGGGGGCGGCTAGTGCAGAACATTCTTCCCGACGTATTGGCCGTCGGCGCGTTTGGACATCAGGTGGAGTAGTCATTGGCTTTCCCGGTAAATATAAAAAAAAAATGCAAATATGAATTGTGTATAATCTTCTAGCTATCCCGTTGAATATATTAATTCTTTTTTTATATAATTATGATTTAAATGGCATATTGGTAGAAGTATTACGCAAATACTTCTACTAATATTGGTAATATTAATAATATAATATTGAGCAACGCCAATAATGTAAACTAAGTAATAATAAAAATTAATAATACAACAAAAACAAAATGAGGATAACTTATACGGAATCTTTGAGTTTTATCTAATTCTACGTAACAGCTCACTTATGTAATGTGAGCAATCAAAAGTAAATACAAAATAAATACTTACGTACTTATATCTTGTAAATAAAAACAGGTTATACTGTTGTATTTAAATTTAGAACAACCATATATAAACAGAAATATAACCAGTGTTTTTGTTAGCTATCAATTTACGTGACATAAATACTGTATCAAAGTGTAAGTTATGCATTATTATTTTTAAACATATTGCGTTATATAAGTCGGGATGTCTCAGTAGAAAGAACAACTGCATCCTACACAGAGATTGCGGGTTTGACAAGCACTACTATTTTTAGGTACTTAAAATGTATTTGCAGTGTATTCGGCAGTGAAGGCTTAAATCGTGAGGAAACCTACATGGACCGAATGTAAATGTGCTACATTTGTAACCACCAATCCACATTGGAGCGCGTTATTCTAAAATAAGCTCCAAAACCTTCTCAAGAAGAGAGGATGCGTTTCCTCAGCAGAACAGAATGTTACTTTTATTGCAAATATAATTAATTAATTAGGTTTATATTATCTAAGTACAGTTGATATACATTTATGGCTTTATTAGATAGAAAAACACAATTCGTAATTTTACCTTAATTCTTCGTTATGTTCGTTATAAGTATATATAAGAAAAATGTTACGAATTGTATCTTCTATTGCGAAATTCCTTTCTGTACAATAACAATGACAAAAAATAAACGTTCATTCGATTTTCGGTGGTCCTATCATTATTTTTTTATTCTTATATTGAGTTTATTGTTCTTGCTGATAAAATATACCGTGACAATACCCTGCGGCTCCTCGATTTTACGAAAACGTTGACGTCAATAGTTTATCTCAATTGATGATTGATATCTACTTCTACTTCTCCTTGCGTCTACACGAGCTTCGATAAAATTGAATTGTTAAGGTATATTATTATAACTCGCATTGGAGCAGCGTGGTGGAATAAGCTCCAAAAACCTCCTCCTCAAATAAAGGAGAGGAGTCCTTAGCTCAGCAGTGGGCACATTCACAGGCTGTTACTGTACTGTATTATTATTTTAGTAGACTCTTGAGATTCGGAAAGCACGAAGACCCTTGGTCCTGCGCCTGCCGGATATTGGGTTGCCATCCCATTGGATTATGAGCGTGAGGGAAAATAGAGTGCACCTTCAGTGTTTGCGCACACATTTGTGCACTATAATATATCCTGCGCAGGCTGCCAAGGAAGCAAACGGTAAGGAGACCAACATTAATTATCTTTATTGCAAAATATTGTTTGCTATATTCATTGATTTGATATTTGCTCTTTTATTCACATTACGGCCTGGCCACGAAGCCAACTCGTCTTGTGACTGAAACAAACGTATAAAAATGTACCAAAAAATTGTGCCAGGGATAGCGGCGACCCAGGGTGCAAGCTGCAAATGTCGCCGCGGGCATCGAACGAGCGTCAGTCGACGCGACAGGTGACAGAAATAGTCTAGGAACCAAAATCGTTTGTTAATTTGTATTCGTCGCAAATAATGAACATTAAAAAAAAGGACAATTTTTACTTACATTTTCATGACGTATCCTTTTTCATTTTTGATATTCAGTTTATTTTTTTTTATATTTTTTTCTTAGATTTGTGATATGATTAATTTTCAATTATATTTAACTTGCAGTGAAGACACAATGGTAAGAAATAAAGATGCAATTTACGAATTACATCGAGCCCTCACTATTTCTTCTAAATATCATATCCCGAACAAGAAAACTACAACTCCCAAGCAATGTATATGACGAGCCGGTTGGCGTGGTTGGTAGATACTTGCCTTTTCACGCTCAAGGTTGTGGGTTCGATTCCCACCCAGGACAGACATTTGTATGCATGAAGACACAAACAGACATGGTTTGTCCTGAGTCTGGGTGTAATTTTCTATATAGTTATGTATTTACAAAAGAAAAGTAGTATATGTAGTATATAAGTTGTCTGGTTCCCATAGCACAAGCTTTCAATCAATCAACAGCCAATCGTTGTCCACTGCTGAACATAGGCCTCTCCCAAGGTGCGCCAAAGCTCCCTGTCCTCCGCCTTCCGCATCCAGTTGGTGCCCGCCACCTTCTTAAGGTCGTCGGTCCACCTGGCTGGAGGGCGCCCTACGCTGCGCTTGCCGATTCGCGGTCTCCACTCTAGGACTCGTCTGCTCCAACGGCCATCGGTCCTACGACATACGTGACCAGCCCACTGCCACTTCAGCCTGCTAATTTTGCAAGCTATGTCGGTGACTCCGGTTCTTTTCCGGATAATCTCATTTCTGATCTTATTCTTCAAAGATACTCCGAGCATAGCTCGCTCCATAGCACGCTGAGCGACTTTGAATTTGTGGACTAGTCCCGCAGTTAGTGTCCACGTTTCGGCACCGTATGTCATGGCAGGTAAGACGCATTGGTTGAAGACTTTCGTCTTCAAACATTGCGGTATAGACGACTTGAGGACTTGACGAAGGTTGCCAAATGCTGCCCATCCCAAGCGAATTCTTCGATCGGCTTCCTTCTCGAAGTTGTTCCTACCGACTTGTATTATCTGTCCTAGGTAGGTATATTCACTAACAACTTCGAGAGGTTTCCCCTCGACGTATATCGGTCCCGGCACGACATGCCTATTGAACATGACCTTGGTCTTGTCCAAGTTCATACCGAGACCGACACACCGGGAAGACTCGCCTAGGCTAAGCAGCATTTCGGTGAGTTGTTCCAGCGACTCTGCTATGATGACGATATCGTCGGCAAATCGAAGGTGTGAGATGTACTCGCCGTTTACATTGACTCCATACATAGTCCAATCCAGCGTTTTGAAAACGTCTTCCAACGCGTTGGTGAACAGTTTCGGGGATATTACATCCCCCTGTCTCACCCCTCTGCGCAGTTGGATCGCCTTCGTCTTACAGTCCTGGATGTGGACAGTCATTGTAGCGGCGTTGCACAGACATCTCAGTACCTCGATATATCTCCAATCGATATGACATCTCTGCAATGAGTCGAGCACTGCCCAGGTTTCGATGGAGTCGAAGGCTTTCTCGTAGTCCACAAATGCCATACACAGCGGCTGATTGTACTCTTCGGTCTTCTGCACAATCTGCCGAACAGTATGGATGTGGTCCACGGTGCTGTAGCCTGATCGAAAGCCGGCTTGCTCTGGGGGCTGGAACTCGTCAAGTCGTCTGGCGAGACGGTTCGTGACGACTCTTGAGAACAGCTTATACACGTGACTCAGGAGGGAGATTGGTCTGTAGTTTTTCAAGAGGGTTTTATCACCTTTCTTGAAAAACAGTACCACCTCACTCCCGCTCCACGTTTCCGGGGTCTTGCCATGTTGGATGACGGAATTAAAGAGGCTTGCTAGCTCTTTCAGGACCGGAGTCCCGCCTGCCTTAAGCAACTCTGTTGTGATTCCGTCATCTCCCGGAGCTTTGTTGTTTTTAAGCTGTTCTAGAGCCGCCCTAATCTCTCCTTGGTCAACGACCGGGAGCTCCTCGGAGTAATGGCGCATAAGAGGGGCGCGCTGGTCATCAATACTGATTCCCACGGGTTTATCCGATCTTGAAGAGAACAACTGCCCATAAAACCTCTCTACTTCTCCGATAATCTCAGGCCTAGAGGTAACGACCCCACCATTTTCAGTTTTAAGTTTTGTCAGACGCGGCCTCCCAAACTTGCGAGCGAACACTTTCGATCCCCGATTTTGCTCAATCGCAGCCTTGATGGCACGGGTATTGGAGCGTCGGAGATCGCGTCGTGTCAGCGTTTTTATTGTTCGGTTTAAGGCCTTATCTGACAAAAACGATGGTAGTTCTCGTCGTTTTCTCATGAGCTCGAGTGTCTCAGCAGAGAGTTTTGGTGCGTTGTCTCTTCTCTGTGGCGGAAAACACTTGCGGGATGTGTTTTGCAGTATTTTGACCAGCGTGTCGGTTCTCTCATCAATGCTGCTTATGGTTTCCAACGCGGTGAATTGATTTTGAAGTTCCATTTGGAACTTTTCGGAGCCTTGAGCAGCTTGGAGCATGGTAGGTCGGAGAGTAGACCTCATCATTCTCGATCTTTCGGCTTTTAAGTTGATATTTAGAGTGCCTCGAACCAAGCGGTGATCACTTCCGGTATTAAACCTGTTGATCACTGAAACATCTCTAAATATGTGCCTTTTATTCGAAATGATAAAGTCTATCTCGTTCCTTGTCACGTTATCGGGGCTTCGCCAGGTCCACCTCCTCTGAGGCTTTTTTTGAAAGAAAGAATTCATCAAAAAAAGCCCCTGCGCTTCGAGAAAGTTTACCAGCATTTGCCCCCTGTGATTTCTGCAGCCCAAGCCGTAAGGTCCGACTTTCGATTCACCGCTATCTTGTACTCCCACTTTAGCATTAAAGTCTCCCATAACAACATTGTAGTGGGCCCTCGAGGTGTCGTTGAGGGCCTTTGCGATGTCCTCGTACATCGCTTCGACCACATCATCAGAGTATGTCGAAGTTGGCGCATATACCTGTACAACCTTCAGGGAGTACCTGTCGGAAAGTTTTAGGACAAGGTACGCTACCCGGTTCGACACACTACTGATTTCCACAATGCTGCTAATGAGATCCTTTTTGACTAGAAAACCGACACCACCCTGGGAGAGGTTATCACCTTCGCGGAAGTAGAGTAAGTTACCGGACTCTAGAGTTATCGTGTCCTCCCCCTGTCTTCGGACTTCAGATAACCCCAGTATATGCCAGTTTATATGACTTAACTCTACTTCTAATTCGGCGAGGTGATGGTCCAGCCTCATCGAGCGTCCATTATACATTGCCATTTTCAGTCATTTTATACGGTAGCCTGCCGTGAACCGGTGATTCTTAGCACCCCCTGCCGATACCGCGACCGCTACCTTGGTCGGGCCTAGCGGGCTTGCCGGTAACTGGGGGCCTTTTTTTGGGCGCATCTGCCATTAAGGGAGGGGTTTGCCCATACTCGCCGCGCTGGGCAGGCGTGTTGGCGAGCGCAGTAGGGGGTAAGATGTTTATGGGAGGGGGGACGCTGCTGCCCATCCCCCCTTTTCCCCGTCCCTCAGTCGCCTCTTACGACACCCACGGGATGAGATTGGGGGAGATTGGATCAGATGGCCGTGTGTGAAAAATGTCCCAAGATATTATTATTATTATTAATGTCAAGACAATGTTGTTATATGTGTATAATATTTCGCTCTCAGTGTATCAACAGACGCGGCGGCGATCGCTACTGCCCGTGGCTTGAAAACCGCGATGTATGAATTGCGGTTTCGCCTGTCGCAACGCCGCAATTAATTTTGACAAAGGGGTAAAATATGTAATTCCTACCTTAGCAACACGTTCATTTACACAAATATAATTCCATGCATATAAATAAACTAAAACTGTACTTAATAAAAATAAATTACTCTAATATACCTATATCTAATATCTATGCAATACAGATTACAAAAAAGCGATTCAAAATTTATAGAAACCGTTTTTGATCGATCACAACGAAAGTTGGTTCAGCACATATAATTATGTTTTTTTCTTTGAGATTATAATGATAATTGCTATCCATTATATATAAACTATATTTTGTCATAAACATTACTATATATTTGCTATCAATTAATTGTTACATATAAACACCTATAAATACCTATTTAATTAGTTATTTCCTTCCACAAAATTTTTATAATTATCCTGATAAATATAATAAGTTTTCCTCTACGTATTATATAAATAAAACATCTGTATAAAGAATGTAGTTTTACTTATATACGAGGCGAATAGTTTTTAAGTAATAAAAATAAATAGACAAGCACTTATATATCTCACAATCTACCTCAGAAGGCACGTAAAGTTGTTGATCCTTAAAATATTCGTAATGAAGCACAAACATACAACGAAAAACTAGTTTATTGAGCCAGGAACCTTCTACACAATGAACACACATAGAACGTTATACCCAATTTTCATCACAATCGGACCAAGGGCATATATTTTTATTTATATAGATATAATCTTGTATAAAACATAACAACTTATTTATTAAAGCTTTTTTAATATCAAATTTATTTATTGGAAAAGTTATAAATATCAGCAGAATTTTATTATAAAAATGGATAGCTTGCCCCAGGTACATTTAGTATCGAATTTAGAACTTGGTGGAAGCTTACATTAGGTTCCTTGCCTCAGGGACCTATTCGGAATTTACTTTCATGTATAATATATTATAACTTATATTGTAAACATTTTATCATAACTTTTTAATATATAATAAATTTAAATAACACTTAATTTAAATATACCGTAACAATATTTCTGTCCTACTAATGGGCCATTTTTTATCTCTGGAAATCTATCTGTCTATATGCAAAAAAGGATTTACGCCTTTTCCCCATATGAAGGGGGGGTATGTACTCACCAGCGCCTGGAACCTCCAGTGCACCAGAATACCCAATAAAAAACCAGCACTACCTTCACCGTCTCTTCGGAGCCGTCACGGTATCGCTTGCGCATATTACCCTGACGCCCTATTTCCCATCCCAATGATCACTTACAATAGGCTCCATTGAAAGTCTCTCTGACTACATTTTTTAAGTTTACAAAATATTTTGTAAAATATAAGGTTGCTCACATTTTTTATCATAGGTATACTATTTGGTTTCTAAACTACATTGTATATAAACCCGTAAACAGCACGGTTGAACTATTCTAACATAATGTGCTCCGAAATTCGTGGCATTCTATGAATTCAGTGCGCGTTCACATCAAAGACGTCTTCCTCTGTTTGAAATATTGTTCAAAACGCCTCTCGAGGACAATTTTTGGAATTTACTCTAGAATTTAGATTACACGTGGATTTTTCGTTAAAGAATTAACAATGGCCGTCATGTTTGTAAAACTCTAGTGAAAACTAGTTGGTAAGCGATAATTTCTTACTTATAAATTATAGTATAATACTTATAATGTCAAATAAATTTTCGTGTCATATTTTTATCTTCATTACGTTGTTCAAATTTATGTAAGAATTTATACCGAAGAATACGATTTCAACAGATAAGTCAATATTACGCGAAATCAAGCGCTTCAAGTACAGAGATAATTCATTATTCTATGTCAATACTTGTCGCTAAAAGATTTTCTAAGAACTGTGAAGGGCTTAACATAATTATTAATCAAGTGCAAATGCGCTGTTCACGAAGATAAAGGCTTTGTTCCAACTCCTAGTCTTCAGCCCGAGACATGGCATTGTGTCCGCATTTTTAATCGAATTCTCATTCAAAGCCTCAACGAAATTAAAGACGGAACGCATAAATTAAGAAGACTTAGGCAAACTTCCCACCACAAGTCTCATTCAAAGAGGTGGCTTCTTTGATTGTCCTGAGTCAATTTCTAAAATAGAAACGATTAATAATTTGCTAAATAAAAATAAATTTTAATTCCTAAAGAATAGAGATTGAATTAGTATCACAGATAAAATAAGGCGGTAAATATATCTCTGCAATGTCATATGCTAATGTGAACCTCCCATCGGAAAGATTTTGGAGTTGGCCGAATTGGATGGCAAATCATTGGAATATTTATTAGTCTGGGGACTTGAGGTCTCCGATTCTGTTTACTTGATTCGGTTTTATATCTGGGAACTGACAATGTTGCTAATCTCACATGTTATTCATTCTCGATAGATTGCAATGTTAATTAAGTAATTTCACAAATATGATTTCGTTATATGGCCCAGTGGTAAGAACGCTTGAATCTTGAGCGATGATCATGGGTTCAAGCCCGGGCAAGTACCAATGATTTTTCATGTGCTTAATTTGTTATTATAATTCATCTCGTGCTTGAAGGTGAAGGAAAACATCGTGAGGAAACCTGCATGTGTCGAATTTCACTGAAATTCTACCACATGTGTATTCCACCAACTCGCATTGGAGCAGCGTGGTGGCATAAGCTCCAAAGCTTCTCCTCAAAAAGGGAGAGGAGGCCTCAGCCCAGCATTAGGGCATTCACAGGCTGTTACTGTACTATACTGTATACTTCTTAAATAAACTGGTGATACGTCTTGAAGTTCCATGATTTACTATATTTTTCGGCACAATTTGTCACTCTATATTTAATGTATATTATTATAGTTTAAAAATTGCGTTATATTTATAGTTATTATTATTGTTTTTTATAGTTTAAAATCGGACAAGCCGCTTAGGACATATGATGTTTTCATAATTCTTCACGAATTACGAAAACATGCACATAAAAATTTTATATATAAAATATAACCGATAAATGAATATAACCTAAGTAAGGTTATGTTATCAAAACTGCCAGTACAGTCCGTTTATGAGTCTTATGCGATGTTGTTCGCTCAGTATAATTTAACTTGGAATTAAATTCAATTGCAAACGTCACACACAGCCCTATCAATCTAAAACGTTCCTAGTTCTAGTTTTACCTCAAAGGAATCTTAAATGGATTTCTTGAACCCTTTTGTGTTATATTACTCGTAATTGTACATATATATACGGAACACTTTTTAAATGTTTCACTGCTGAGCCACCTCCTCTCCAGTTTTGTAGTTTATTATACTAACCATTAATTTTTTTTTAATTTAAAATATGTAGGCAGTGTGGCAAATATGCCAATTGATATTCTTGACATTACGCAGTCACCACTGCCTGTAGACATTGGCACTGTAAGAAATATCAACCTATCCATCGTCAATGCTCCATTATCATCAGGACCTGAGATGTTATCCCTTGTGACTTTAGTTACTGACACACTATCCCTTTAAACCTTCATTTTCCTTTTCCGCCACCACTCTCTCCATTGTGGGTGCGTAGTACGTATACATATATTTTAATGAAACATTTCAATGGATATACATATAATATTTTGTTGTAAACAAAAAGATAAATTTTCAAAAATATCTCTGTTCCCTGAGCATGGCGTGCGTTTCTCATTTTCACGTTATAAGATTATATTTCGAAGGAAAATTCTTTGAATTGGTTATTACAAAGTTGAATCGAAATCACTGTTTGTTTATTTTATTAGTTATTAAAAAATTAAGATGACTTATTATTTATTATTATTAAACAAAATCTTGTGTAAAAAACATAATAACAATGGATTTGTTGTGACGGGCTCCCATCGTTCATCAAAATGTGATGTTTCTTTTAGTATAAAATTTTATTAGTTACACCTTTTCCTGTTTTTGTTTTATATATAAATTATTTCTGTTTTAATTTGTATATTTTGTTACCTCTTTTTGTAATTGTGTATGGGAATGGTGTGTTCTCCTGTAATTGACTTGAATTGATTTCAGTTTGTATTCATTATTCTTGATAAAAAAGTCTATGTAAAAATAAACGATCACATTAAACAAAAAAACAATCCACGCTGGTCAGCAAAAGGTTGTGTTAATTAATATCGTAAAAAGTTATACAAACTTTTAAAACAATTAACTCCATTTAGAATGGTAGTAATTAAACTGCAGCGCAAAGTTATTGACTTCAAAGTGTGCAAGGCTCTTAAAGTTTAGGCCCTGATTCTAGCACCGTATTTATTAGTGTCGAGACGCCGAGATAATTCTCACTCGGACAGACAAACTTAATAACGCGAGTTAAAGAACAAGATAATTAATTCAATGGTTTATTATATAGTACGTATGAATATAAGTAATTTAACGGTCTACAATTATTGATGTCGTCTTGAATATAAGGAAGGCAGGAAACTCTCACTATTTATTTTCAACTCTGTAAATAACATAGTAGCTAATTAAATATTTTATATTTATAATCATAAAACTAACTTCAAAAATTAAAAAGATAAAAATTTTTTCAAGTAATGTAGTATTTATATTGACAATAATGAACACTGTAATAAACTAAAACGAATCCTTTTCTCCCGTTTCTTTTAATAAAAAAAAATATTATTTTAGATATTTACAAATCTTATATACAATGATTTCAACATCTATTTTTCCTGCCTCCAATAGGAAGTAAGAATACAAGAGTGAGTGATATTGTATACTGGATAACTATAACATATATTAAATTACTATTAAATAAAATAGCTGACATCGAAAAGAAAAAAATACATCATAATCTTCCTATCTATAACTAAAATATTATTTAGTAAAATTTTAAATTAGAAGACGAAATAAAAGCGTTAGCACTATATTGTAAAAATATTTAATGAGGTTCGTTCATCGTAAACCTTTTTCTTTCTAGCATTTCTCTGGAATTTCGCCAGGGTCTGTTTTATCTTTAATAAGGACCTGAGTAGTTACTCGTACAAAGCCTTGTCTCCTTATTTAATAACAAAACATTAATATATTGGTATAGAGTTTTAATTAAGTAATTTGAATAGCTGCTCTGAGTTTCCGTCCCAGTGGGTCGTAGCGTGATATTAATTACAATATGATGTTAAGAATATTATGGACAATATTAACTGTCCATAATATTTTCAATGAATGGTTTATATAACGCAAAGAGTTTTTTTTTAATCGGACTAGCATAAGTGCTTAATTTTTTACTAGCAAAGCCCGCAGTTACACCAGTATGGAATTCAATTTGTGGCGAAAATAATTTCCTAATCTGTAATTTTAACCTATAATATATAATAAAAATAATGTCCTACTAATCGATTTCGGCCATGGCAGTCAATATCAAGGAGATTAGCCAACTGCGCAGGACATATTATAGTGCACAAGTGTGTAGTGCATTGGTGCACTCTCTATTCCTTCAATCTCATAATCCGATGGGATGGCAATCCGATACGACCGGAAAGTGTTCAGGCGCAGGACTTTACGTACTCCGGGATGCTACTGAGAATTTTTCGAGAGAAGAACCCAATAACTTTTTACTGGCCCGACCTGAAATTTGAATTCAGGACCTCCGGGTCTTTAGTAACGTATAATATATGTCAGTAACGTATAATAGAATGCCTATTTGAATTATACATATCATACATTTAAATTATTAGGTCTACTAAGTGTAGCTGTTTGGCTGTGATAAGTGTATTGTATGTACCCAGACGGACATGGATAATGCCTTACCACCAAAAAAAATATCAAAACCTGACAAATAGAAACAACTCAAAATATTTGTCTACAATTTTGAAATGAACGATTTGTCAAAAGCATTTATGAATTATATTTAATTAAATATTTTCATTATGACAAAGATCAAATAATTTACACAGTAGAAAACCAATTAGATGTGGTTCTCAATTCAATTGCTTATAAGCGATGAGAGGAATTTTAAACTAGCAATATTTTAGTTAGTGCAAACAGTTTTGAAGACTCCATTAGTACTATCTTTGCGGTACGTGGTCTGCATCAAAATTTGCGGATTTTTGAACTTTTAAAGATCCGTAATGGGATTTAGATTCGTTCAGGCTTATTTGAAATATTTAGCACTGAATTTTATTTTACAAATAATATTTAAAAACATAAATCTCTTTTATCTATATTATCGCACTAATGTATCGATGTGTTTGAGGTTTGCGCTTTCATAAAGTAACAGTAACAGAACAGCCTGTGAATGTCCTACTGCTGGGCTAAGGCCTCGTCTACATTTTTGAGGAGAAGGTTTAGAGCTTATTTTATCACGCTGCTCCAATGCGGGTTGGTGGAATAAACGTGGCAGAATTTCAGTGAAATGAGACACATGCAGGTTTCTTCACGATGTATTCCTTAACCGTCAAACACGACATGAATTATAATCATAAATTCCGCCCGGGTTGAACCCACGATCATCGGTTGAGATTCACGCGTTTTTACCACTAGACCATGTCGCTTTCATACGTCTTGTCGTCTATCGTCTGCGTGTCTATTTCTCATTCGGCTATTTACAAAAGCGAATCCTGATTTTATCAAGCTGCCTTCCAATAATAAAAAAGAAAGAAAGAAAAGAAAGAAAGAAGAAATTATAAAAATATATTTTATTTTATTTAAGGGAGGCAACTGGCAAGCATATGATCGACCTGATGATAAACTCTAGCAATGTTAATGCTGCCCCGACCACAAAATTCAGATATTAAGCCTCCTGTGTCCGTAATTATACTGGCTATTTCAACCTTTTAACCAGAACATAGTTATACAAGGAAAATGGAGTGGGTGATACTTATCCAAGTAAAAGTCTATTATTTTTATGTATTTCTATATGTTTATGCTAAAGTTATATAATTCCATGAAGTAAATGAAGCCCAAGTATAATATAAAACACTTTTGGCAATTTGCGCGCTTCGTCAGAAGTCTTCTCAAGGAAGGAGAGACCCGTTGGTGGTGCTATTTTACCCATTATACAAGTCGAAGTAGGCGTCATCCTCAACTTTTACAATATCACGCTCATATTTTTGACTTCAATTATCCAAGTTCGACCAGAATATTCTGGTGGGATTGTTCTCTCATCAGCACAAACTTTCCGTAAGAGTTTATATTGGATTATCACTTAAAATGTCTTTAAAATAACGTTCATATTTAATTGAAATATTTTTTTTCATACATATTCTTTTGACAAACGCGTCATTTATTTTGTTTTCAGGTAAACCAATATGAGCGGGTATTCATTCGTACAATATGTTCCTATTTCTACATAGGCTATAATATCTAAAAGTAAAGGTTCAATGAATCAAATACTGTAACGTTCTTGACAAAATTAAGAACTTTTTATATCAAACGAATATTTATAAGATAAACACACAAAAATGGCTACTAGTTCTAAGTATATAATATTGAACTGTACTTTTAGTGAATGTTGTGTTTGGCCAGATAATCAAATGCCACACCAACTCCAACGTCCAACACACAACAACCAAGTTGTAGATGTTTGAACAAAACGTAAACATTTAAAAATAAATTTATTTGCAAATACTTTAAAATAAACATGGATTTGTAAAATCAGATTTGTAAAAACTAAGCCGATTAAAGTAGTTATTTTCGTAGACACTCAATCATACGTCGCCAACAGGATGACTATTAAAAAGCCAGCCAGTTCGCTACTATGTACATGCAGTTGGCAACGTGCCAAATCGGTTGGACAGTCACTGGCAGGGTTTTTGCTCAATGTACGGTGGGAAAGTTTTTTTTATTTCAAAAACAGATGCAGTTTTAGAGGTTTCGATGTGAAACTAAATTGTTAGTAAAGGTCAATTGAGAGGAGTGAGGATATAATGTGAACCAGCGTTTTTATTTGCATGAAACTAATTTTATTTATTAGTTGTTTAAATAGCTTTTTAAATAATAATAAGTCTTCTTAAAATGAAGCTGTTTTACATTAGAAAATATTTCCTTTTATTTGAATATATTAAAATATGGTTAATGCTATACATAGCATTGTAGACAAATTAAAATAAAATATATTGTGATATATTATTAGAATTAAATAATACGTGATATTAATTACAATATGATGTTAAGAATATTATGGACAATATTAACTGTCCATAATATTTTCAATGAATGGTTTATATAACGCAAAGAGTTTTTTTTTAATCGGACTAGCATAAGTGCTTAATTTTTTACTAGCAAAGCCCGCAGTTACACCAGTATGGAATTCAATTTGTGGCGAAAATAATTTCCTAATCTGTAATTTTAACCTATAATATATAATAAAAATAATGTCCTACTAATCGATTTCGGCCATGGCAGTCAATATCAAGGAGATTAGCCAACTGCGCAGGACATATTATAGTGCACAAGTGTGTAGTGCATAGGTGCACTCTCTATTCCTTCAATCTCATAATCCGATGGGATGGCAATCCGATACGACCGGAAAGTGTTCAGGCGCAGGACCACCCCACTTTACGTACTCCGGGATGCTACTGAGAATTTTTCGAGAGAAGAACCCAATAACTTTTTACTGGCCCGACCTGAAATTTGAATTCAGGACCTCCGGGTCTTTAGTAACGTATAATATATGTCAGTAACGTATAATAGAATGCCTATTTGAATTATACATATCATACATTTAAATTATTAGGTCTACTAAGTGTAGCTGTTTGGCTGTGATAAGTGTATTGTATGTACCCAGACGGACATGGATAATGCCTTACCACCAAAAAAAATATCAAAACCTGACAAATAGAAACAACTCAAAATATTTGTCTACAATTTTGAAATGAACGATTTGTCAAAAGCATTTATGAATTATATTTAATTAAATATTTTCATTATGACAAAGATCAAATAATTTACACAGTAGAAAACCAATTAGATGTGGTTCTCAATTCAATTGCTTATAAGCGATGAGAGGAATTTTAAACTAGCAATATTTTAGTTAGTGCAAACAGTTTTGAAGACTCCATTAGTACTATCTTTGCGGTACGTGGTCTGCATCAAAATTTGCGGATTTTTGAACTTTTAAAGATCCGTAATGGGATTTAGATTCGTTCAGGCTTATTTGAAATATTTAGCACTGAATTTTATTTTACAAATAATATTTAAAAACATAAATCTCTTTTATCTATATTATCGCACTAATGTATCGATGTGTTTGAGGTTTGCGCTTTCATAAAGTAACAGTAACAGAACAGCCTGTGAATGTCCTACTGCTGGGCTAAGGCCTCGTCTACATTTTTGAGGAGAAGGTTTAGAGCTTATTTTATCACGCTGCTCCAATGCGGGTTGGTGGAATAAACGTGGCAGAATTTCAGTGAAATTAGACACATGCAGGTTTCTTCACGATGTATTCCTTAACCGTCAAACACGACATGAATTATAATCATAAATTCCGCCCGGGTTGAACCCACGATCATCGGTTGAGATTCACGCGTTTTTACCACTAGACCATGTCGCTTTCATACGTCTTGTCGTCTATCGTCTGCGTGTCTATTTCTCATTCGGCTATTTACAAAAGCGAATCCTGATTTTATCAAGCTGCCTTCCAATAATAAAAAAGAAAGAAAGAAAAGAAAGAAAGAAGAAATTATAAAAATATATTTTATTTTATTTAAGGGAGGCAACTGGCAAGCATATGATCGACCTGATGATAAACTCTAGCAATGTTAATGCTGCCCCGACCACAAAATTCAGATATTAAGCCTCCTGTGTCCGTAATTATACTGGCTATTTCAACCTTTTAACCAGAACATAGTTATACAAGGAAAATGGAGTGGGTGATACTTATCCAAGTAAAAGTCTATTATTTTTATGTATTTCTATATGTTTATGCTAAAGTTATATAATTCCATGAAGTAAATGAAGCCCACGTATAATATAAAACACTTTTGGCAATTTGCGCGCTTCGTCAGAAGTCTCCTCAAGGAAGGAGAGACCCGTTGGTGGTGCTATTTTACCCATTATACAAGTCGAAGTAGGCGTCATCCTCAACTTTTACAATATCACGCTCATATTTTTGACTTCAATTATCCAAGTTCGACCAGAATATTCTGGTGGGATTGTTCTCTCATCAGCACAAACTTTCCGTAAGAGTTTATATTGGATTATCACTTAAAATGTCTTTAAAATAACGTTCATATTTAATTGAAATATTTTTTATACATATTCTTTTGACAAACGCGTCATTTATTTTGTTTTCAGGTAAACCAATATGAGCGGGTATTCATTCGTACAATATGTTCCTATTTCTACATAGGCTATAATATCTAAAAGTAAAGGTTCAATGAATCAAATACTGTAACGTTCTTGACAAAATTAAGAACTTTTCATATCAAAAGAATATTTATAAGATAAACACACAAAAATGGCTACTAGTTCTAAGTATATAATATTGAACTGTACTTTTAGTGAATGTTGTGTTTGGCCAGATAATCAAATGCCACGCCAACTCCAACGTCCAACACACAACAACCAAGTTGTAGATGTTTGAACAAAACGTAAACATTTAAAAATAAATTTATTTGCAAATACTTTAAAATAAACATGGATTTGTAAAATCCGATTTGTAAAAACTAAGCCGATTAAAGTAGTTATTTTCGTAGACACTCAATCATACGTCGCCAACAGGATGACTATTAAAAAGCCAGCCAGTTCGCTACTATGTACATGCAGTTGGCAACGTGCCAAATCGGTTGGACAGTCACTGGCAGGGTTTTTGCTCAATGTACGGTGGGAAAGTTTTTTTTATTTCAAAAACAGATGCAGTTTTAGAGGTTTCGATGTGAAACTAAATTGTTAGTAAAGGTCAATTGAGAGGAGTGAGGATATAATGTGAACCAGCGTTTTTATTTGCATGAAACTAATTTTATTTATTAGTTGTTTAAATAGCTTTTTAAATAATAATAAGTCTTCTTAAAATGAAGCTGTTTTACATTAGAAAATATTTCCTTTTATTTGAATATATTAAAATATGGTTAATGCTATACATAGCATTGTAGACAAATTAAAATAAAATATAAAACTTTTATCAATTTATTTAAGATTAGTGTTAACATACAAACATTATGAATACCAGCTAAAAATAATATAACACCAAATATGTATTAAAATAAGCGTTACATATAAAATATGTATGAAGCTTAGGCAATATTTCGAACTCAAAACTAATTGAATTGCTAAATTTCCTATTTCAGAGTACCAGGACTTCATAAAGGGATGGGTCATCAGATAATGAATTATTCAAGAGATTAAGAACCTTTTAACCAGAATTTCGAGGCGTTACTCCTGCAATACACTCAATACTTTTCACTGTACTTGTACATTATATAACTATATATATCTCAGTTCTGTTTGAAAATTTGTTATTAATTACTTGAGCACTTACTTTATCGTCGCGTTTGGACTCTACTACCACTTACCATCAGGTGGAGTAGAGTCATTTGCCCTCCCGGCGAATATATTACTTAAGTAATTTCGTAATAACATGAATAAATTTTAAAGTTTTTTTTTTTGAGGATTTGTATCGGCAAGTCTGTGAAAGTAACACTCATTAATTATTCACAATACAGATAATTGCTGTGTATCAGAGGTGTGTAAGTCAAGACAGACAAGAGATCAGTAAAAACGAAGTTACACCTTAGATTCCATTATTGGCAGCGCATTAACGGTGCTGGCTACTGTACTAGGTGTACATATGTTTATTATTTAAATATATATGATAATGCAGATCCCGTCCTGAATGATTTTGATCATGGCAGCTACTTTTAAAAGAGACTGTGCAATTGTGTGGCAGATATTATAGCGGGTAAGTTCGTGAGTAAAAACAGGTAATGTCTCTTTTTCTTAATTTAATAGTACATCAAACTGTCTTTTTGAAGAAAACGTTATTAATTAAAAAAAACTTATTTGCCTCTTACGAAACCTATTTGAGTTGTTGTCTCTCTATTGCATTCTAACACCAAACTGGTTTAAGAAATATGAAACTCTATCTATCTAACCTAATCTGTTCTATCAATCATATACATTTAATAATCATTAAGTAAAAGATCTTATACAGCAGCACTTAAACTCGAGAAGAAATGAAAAGTTCCTCTAGTACTTAATTCGTTTACATCCTACAATAAATTGTAACAAACAGAGAATTACGACTTCCTTATAGGATTTCATTACATTGTTTTAAAAACAAAACTATCTATCTGTGTTTATAAGAATATAAGTTCTAAAACTTCCGAAGATATTTCTAGTTAATTTTTTAGTAATATCGCGCTAAATGGCTTTTCAAAAAAAACCTATTAGGTACAAGCCGTTAGCAGAACATGAATTAACGTGAATTAAAATAAAAATAAAACGCAGAACTAAAGGAACTACAGACTAGCGAAGTATAACAATATATTTTTTTACCTACTATAGAATTTTACATGCAACTGTCAAAATTTCAGAGTAAATCCATTGATTTATTCCGTCCATATTTATTTGGGTTTTATGGCGGAGAATTCATACGTGCGGTGGTGATATTTTTCACATGCTGACAAGTTTAATGGGTCGACCGTACGTTAACTGTTTCGATTCATCCATTTTATGGCGTTTATTCGTCAACAACGCACATTTGACGAAATTTTTCTTATATTATTTATTTATATTCAAGCATGTCTCGGTAGGTATCGTTCACTCTTCAATTCTGACGCCAAACAGCAATATTTATTGTATTGTATTTGTATAGTTGTATTCTGATTTGTTGGACGAGTGAGCCAATATACAGGCACATGGGATATACAATGTTAGTTTCCAATATAGGTGGCGCGTTGGCGATGTAAGCGTTGATTAATATTTCTTATACTGTCAATATCTATGTGGTGACCAAAAAGGTTACCTATTGCCAGTCTGCTGACCTATTTTTATTTAATTTTTTTTTGTGTGATTTTATTAAATGGTTAAATGTTTCGTTACTTGTTAAGTTTATTGTGAACGTTTCACATGGATTAAATAAACAGAATGTACTTTAAATAAACAAAAATAAAGATATTGTAATATACATTTAAGAGTTTTTACTTCGAGGGTTCTCTGAGGCTAATTACAAATGTAGATTTCCATGTTCAATTTTAATCGAAATTCTAGACAACGGATCATTACATTTGCAGTTATTATTATTAGGGTAGTAATACGAGATTTTTCCATAGTGTACATGCTGTTACATTCTTAATCTAATATGTATATTATATAAATAACTTAATATCTTGTTTTTGAAGTTTGAAAATTTTCACGTATATTCCAATCGAAGGAGGAGAAAAGGTAAATATAAAACATCGACCTTGAATGTCGAGAGTAAAATGTCAGTTCATTTAACTAGAGAGCTAAAGAACCAAATTATAGTGATTAAGTTGTGACTGTGATGATGATGATATTGATGAGTATGAAGATAAATTTTGTTATTTTCATTCATAATGATAAATTATCATTTTGACATTTATAGATAAAGGTAAGAAAATTTTCGATGAAAATGCATATAATGATACTAAATATTCGGGGCGCACTCGGCGCCTCGGTCACCGGCGAGCCTCAAACCCCCACTGTTCCTGTGGAGGAAATGCGTAATGCGTTTTGCAGAGTGAAAAAAATGCGAACGGCATAAGCAGCTTCTGTACCTAATCCAGCATCGTGGTAACATGCACAGCATCGAGTTGTAGTACTCAACTCGACAATTATTAGGTCACTTTACTTTGCAAAGTAAAAAATTGTTCCAATCCATCCAATCCATAGTTTAAAATTAATTATTTGAACTTATAACTTTTTTTATACTTTTTTAAATTTTTAATCTTTGGATGATTTCTTATGTAATTTATTGGTTATTTACATGATTTCTACGTCTAGTGACGAAGTTCATATCAAGTTGGTGTTGTCTAATAAATAAATATATATTATATAAGAATAGTTTGTAGTAAATTATATGTCAGAGCTATTTACTGTTTGTTTATTTTTATTCCGCTTACCTCGGCAATGAAGTTTACATGACTGAAGAAGTTTTAAAACGAATTTACGAACCCACAATGTAGCAGGATGTTGAACTTAGTAACTCAAGCAATAGAGAAATCTTTGCTACAGAAATATTTAAAACTTTTTTTTTTGCATTTGTCTTGGGTACTACAGATTATAAAATAAGTAATAAATGAATCGTTCGGCTATTTTGTTTTAATAATTTAATGCAATAACAATGTGACCTATTTTAAAATTACTTTTTTATCTTATGATAACTTTAGGAAGATTACATTTCAACTTTTTAAGGTTAAACAAAAAAAAGTGACTCATAGCGACTTAATAGAAGTTACAATTCAAATGAACATAGATATTTTCACACTTACACAGAAAATGTCTTACATAATATTCATATAAAAATTGACAAATAATAAAATACGTGTATATTATTAACCTCGATTTCAATACAAAAATAACATCATAGCAAAATTGGATCGAAGATCATTTTGCGGATCAAATTTCAATAAATTATCTAAAGGAATGCATTTAAAAATCGTTGTAAAAATTGTTCACGTATTAACAATCAAGTCAACGGGTCAGAATTAAGTCACAAGTGGCTGCAATTATTGTTTTTAGAAACAAAAGCGGGCAATGTGGTCGATGATTCAGACTACATATGCGAATATATAATATATCGACAAATTAACCTGGACTATTTTCGGTCATGTCGGATTTTCTGGATCGGATTATGGCAGGGAATAACGAGTGTACCTGTGTTTGCTCACACACTTGTGCACTATGATATGCCCTGTGCGGTTGGCTAATTACCCTTGAGATTGGTCGCCGTTACCGAAAGCACCACTGAGCTTTTACGTGCTTACAATATGTGTGTCGGATAAAGTTTTGCCATATTCTTATTTAACCCGCATTGAAGTGTCGAAGAGGAATACACTCCTAACCTTCGCCTCAAGGGAGAGAAGTAAAAAATTACATGCAATTAGTTTTTAATTTTAAACAATTTTCGTCACATATTACTGTTTCATATAATGTTCAAACCATTCAGAGAAACTTACTTCAGACCGGCAAACTTAAATTGTGCGTACCGTACATACGTTCTTATAAATTGCCATTAAAGAAAAACTACATATGCCATTTCAAATACAATGTTTATTATATCGCTTATTAATATATATTATTTGGCAGTAAAGTTTTTCTTATTTTAATATAAAGTTTCATTTGATTCACATCGAAATTAAAACGATATTATTGAGCGAATTTTCATTCTTACATATTAAACTTATCTAATAAAAGATCTTTTGACATTGGCACAGCCATTATGTATATTATCGACTGATTTGAATATAGTTTGACACTAATATATTACTAGCTAAAAGGAATATAGTTTGATTTTATCACGACAACAATCATGAAATATCACACGCGGACTTGAAATAAACCTTTGCTATACAGTAAATTATTTCAGTTCTATATATACTTTTCGTTATGAAATACATTAAACATTTAAATGAAAGTAACATTTTACTATTTAAGATTTTATTTTAAGATCTTCGTAAAATATTTGACGATTACAATTAAAAAAAATAACGAAATTGTAATACAGTACCTTTAATACAGGTCTAAATAAAATGTTTATATTGAAGGACGAAAATAAAAAGAATATTCGCGGAATATCTCACCAAAGTTTCATCACAATCTTTGAAACATATAGGGGATAAGCATATAGACATTCATATTTATTTATTAATATGATAATATCATTTGTAATATTGATCTTAATCCAAGATTTAAGTTAGGTACTATTTACTATGATTATCAAATCTCATTATCATCTCAACTAAGAGATTACCTATAATTAATGAGAATTAGCAATATTATAATTACTATATTTCATTACGATATTTGTGGCTTATTAAATAATGACAAAATAATAATAATAAAAATCACAGCCTATTTTGGCTACTACAATAACGTCGAATGAGCTTATATGATTGTATACTTATTATAAATATAATTATACGACATATTATTGGTAAAAGGTCGGATACCATATCCAAAAAAACGCTTAGTTTCGCTTACATATATTAATTAATGATAAATTGAATATATCTTAAACGAATTCAGCCGTTTGTGCCTTCTGATTGGTAATTACCAAGCCAACGATATCTTCTCAATTACGTCTCGTAGACGATTTTACCGTCAGTTAGTAAACGATTTTTTTTTTTTGAATATAGTAACCGGAAAATAGACAGGCTTAGTTTAGTTTGAAACTACTGTTACTGTCCAGTAAAAGTTGTAATTATAACTAAGCGATCTTAGATTACAATACATTTTGGTAAAGCCTGCAGCTATTTTTCACCCTTGATGTGATAATCCTTGCGTTATTTTTGATTATTATTTAAGAATCTCCACTATCGACTGGTAAGAACTGCTGCTGGGCTACGGAAGACAAAACCATGTCGATGGGTTTTGTGTCATCGTATAGCGAGGGCGCTTCACAGAGTATTGCAAATGTTCCAACTATAGAGGCGATGGTGAAAATCCAGAGGAATAGTCTATCGAGGACCATCGCGACGAAACCCCAATCCTGATCTTCCTGTTGGTGTTAAATAACAAAATAAGCATCATTAACTTTTCCAAGGTTGTCCGATAATTTTCGATAAAACCATATTTAGATCATTTAACGGTTGTTTTATATTAAAAACGTACAAAGAAATATCATAAATGTAATTATTAGGATATCCATTGACGAATTTGATTTTTGTCATTTTACTTTAGCCGTGTATAAACCAATCGCAATTTCATTTCTCACTTTTAAGCGAAACTCACCGCGTTAAACTCGTCTTGCCTTTGCATGTGATGTTGAATAAACATTACGTTGTGGATGGCTTTTTCTAGTTCAAATGGGTACTTCTTTCGTGGAGTGATATCGCTGAGTGAGTCGTCTAAGCCAGACATAACGGAAGGGAGCCCATTGTATCCAGCGCCAAGACTACCGAGAGCTCCAACCAGACCGCTGAATCTAAAGAATGTATAAGATACAATAGAACGATACGGTGTGAAACTAAGGAATTAAATAGTATGTTTATGTGTTTTAACTTTCATAATTATATTTTATATTTACAAACAACTGAATGAAACATTTAAAGTTTTAAGCAAAAGCGAAGAAGATACCATTGAATGTTAATGAATGTTCCAATTCGCTTGACAAAAAATATTGTTGGTATTTTTAAAATTAATTATATTTTGTTAACATTTTTTAAATAAAAACATGAATATTTGCAACTAATAGCAAATACGCATTGCATTCAAAGTTATGCCTATATATTGGAGTACACGTTTATATAAAAGTATACCTGTTTGTTGCTGTTGTTGAATGTAGTCCATTACAACCACCTGGTAAATGATGACGCAGAGAATCGGGGCTTGAAGCGTTAGAGTTTGTCTGTTCAGCAGCAGCTAAAGCATCCTTGAACTTATTCTTCTTCATGCTTCGACCTGCTATCTTCTGCGCTGCAAGATCCCTCAACAGGTCTTTTGGGACTCTCATAAGCAATAACTTTGGTAGTTTTGTTATAAAGAATTTCCTCACCCAGGGCGCCATTTTATGGGTGCTTGGTTTACGATAGTGGACATTTAATATGAAGATCGTTATTACCACAGACAGTCCTACTAACAGCATCGTGAATAGTAAATATTTTCCCAGGAGAGGTAATGCAAGAGATGTCGACGGAATAATTTCTGAGATTAGAAGGAAGAACATCGTCTGTGAGAGAAGAATGGAGATACTGAGAGCAATTTTCTCTCCAGAATCGGCGGGTAAGTAAAATACGAGAACGGACAGATACGATATACCGACACAAGGTACGATCAGGTTGACCGTGTAGAATAGTGTTTTTCTCCTTAGCGTTATATTAAAGAAGATATCTGAAACAATATTCGGTAATTAATTTGTGATTACTAAATTTCCTATTTTAAAATAATAATCTCAATTTGACTACAGTTCATGTAACATAAATATAATTTACTTTATACTAAAAATCGCTTTCAAGCTAGGTTAATCGAGTATTAATTGTTAATAAACAATTTCTATATTTTTTCATCAATGTTTATTTCTTAGAATTTTTTAAAACTTTTATTTCTTCTAAAATTGAGTATAGGACAATTTAGATTGTATAAAAACATTTATAAAATAATTTGTTCGTGTATTTTATTTTTATTCCTTAATGGAAAAAAAAAATTCGATTCGATTTTTCGATTCGATTCGTTTTTAATTTTATTTTTATACACTATGACGAAATTAATTGAATTATCATCGAAGGCAAGGAACCAGATTAAATAATAAACACTACCGAGATGAATTACATTTGTGTACCAAACAGCAGACGGCAGAACATTCAAATTGCTTCGGTCCCGTCCCAATTCGAGTCGCCAATCACTTAGACGATGCAGAAGCAATTTGAATACGAACTAGAACAATTAGTATAAACAATTTCTGTTGATTGGACTTTTAAATTGAATTTGTTACGAAGAATATTGAAGGAATGATTGTAGGGAGGTATTTGCAGTTTACAATGATAAATTATTTAAACGTTAGCTTATGTATTTGTTTTTCGATCATCATATTTATTAAATATAATTAGAAGCGTTATATTTTCTGATTGATTGATCTCAAAAGGTTGAGAAATAAATACCTCAGACCAGAAAAGAACCGGCGTAAAGAACTCAGCGGGATTTTTTTCTCATCGATTATTCGGTTTACAATAAAATGTATAATACTATTTTTTTATTTAAAATGGTTCGGGTCATCGTTTCTTTCCCAATGAGTTATGATATGATATGAGGAATCTTTTAAATTATAAAGCGTATACAGATATTAACCATTTCTTACATCACCAAGGCGCCACTAACCTTGAAAACGAAGGAATCTTCGTTTTCAAGGTTACCCTGTACGCGTTTGCGTTTCCCTTGTGCCTGTATTTACACTGGCTCACTCACCGTACAAACCGGAACGATACTAGTGCTGTTTAGCGGTAGAGTATATGTAGAGTGGGTGGTACCTACCAAAATGGGCACAAAGCCCTACCACCTAGTAGAGTGTATAAGTCTAATGGTTTACGTGGCACACGTCAGTAAAGCTGCCAGTCATCATGTTTTTTTTCCGACAGTTATCATCATATTTCAGCCATTAGATTACTTACCTAAGCCTTCTCCATGAATCACTCCGTTCACTGAGAAAACCGTGTGAAAAACCGTTCGGTAGTTTTTGAGTTTATCGCGTTGAGACAAACACACTGTTCCTTGGGTTAATAATACATAAATCAAAATTAAAAAAACGTTTATATTGTACGGACGAACTTAACATTATCAAATATATATTGAGAAGCAACAGCCAGTATTTTATTTTCATTCATTTTCTCTTTATTAAGTATTCATGTTACAATTTGAGCGAATAGAATCCCTCTAGTGCGGGGCAATGTCATCCACATTTTTATTGATTTTCTTAAGTGCGAAATCGTTATATATATAAAGCATAATATGTTAACGGTTTAAAATAAGTTTTATATATGTGCAGTTGTACATATTCCGAAAGTTCTAAATAACTGACAAATATTGATACGTAAGAAAATTTGTATTATTTACAAATTCATTAAAATACCACTCAACAACATTATAACCGTTAAAAATTAACTCGCTATAAGTGTGAAAACTCGACAAATGAAAACCCGGTCATCATTTTAACACATTTCGCTTTATTTTTTATTCAGTCATAGCAATAAACGCGGTATTGTATTAAAATTCATTGAACGTCACATAAAATGGCTTCGTGTAGCAATATATATTTTTATATACATATATTAAAACCGAGCCGGGAGCCTCGTTGGTCTAGAACAGCGATACTCAACCTTTTCTTTATAGGGGCCACAAACACGTGCTAACCGTGCAGTCGCGGGCCACAAGCAAAGTATTTAGGTAATGTTTTCTTAGGTCTTAGGATTGTTACAATTATATGAATGAACTATAAACGAAAATTTGATATTACGATTAGTTTAAAATAAATATTTTTATTTAATTTGATCCGTAATTTTATCGATTCTTCTTATCAATTGAGTAATGTTAGATAGATAGATATAAATAGATATAGAAAAAACAAAAACAAATATGACCAGAACTCTTATTCTCGAGCCTGTGTACAACAAATATTTTCTTGATATTGATTTCACTTTATGTACAAAACAAATCGTAAAAAAATAAATATATGCAATAATTTGTTAACTGTAGTAAATTGTGTTAAAAAAATGTATTGACTTTATTGTATATATAGAATTCGAAAATTTGTGTTCAAATTTATGTCTTTATTGTTTAAATTTGAAGTAAGCGTTTCTAATTTTAAGAATCTGTCCTGTATTTTTTTTACTAATATTTAATTTTATAATATTATTTATTATAGTTTAATTTTTTTTATTCATTTTTTTTATTGTTGAAAACTTTTTTGGTATAAGTATGTGTTATGTGCATTAATTGTATTATTCTATTTTACTGTTTGTTTCCCATACTTAAATAAATAAAGTAACATCAAGTAGGCCAATCACAAAAGCCCGGCGAGCCGCAGGTTAAGTACCGCTGTCTAGAGGCTATATAAGGCCACAAGACCCCGAAATCCTGGGCTTAAGCACCGTGCAAATAAAAAGTTATTGGGTTTTCTCGAAGATTTTCATTAGCAGCCCGGAGTCTGGAAGTAGGAAGTGTGTACAGTCCCGTGCTTCGGGAAGTGTAAAGTCGCTGTTCCTGCGCCTGAATTCTTTCTGGTCGTGTCGGATTGCCGTCCCATCGGATTGTGAGAGTGAAGAAATCGAGCGTGCACTTATATTTGAACACTCATGCAATATAATATTTCCTGTGCAATTGGAAATCTCTTTTGAGATTGACCGCCATGGCCGACATCAGTCAGGAGGTCATCACCATTATAACCGAGCTGATGTTAATTGGCATCATATTTATACCCTAAAATGTACCTTTATAATGTACTAGACGTGCTTTGCCATTTCAACTTGAATTATTCGTAAACTCTAGGTACTTGTCTACAGTTTATTAAATTTGATAGCATTTTCGTGAAATAGTTTTATTATAGTTTATATACCTTTTTCAATAAATAGAAGGTACAATTTTTTTTCAATTTATACTAGTTGTGGCTAATACCTTTCAATCATATGTATTCAATGAAACGATTGCCTTGCGTAAAACTTCTTCAGTTATTTACACGTAGTAATAAACACAATCTGTTAGTTATGATCATATATTAGGTGTCTGAAAATATTCAAAGAAATATTAATTTTTATTCTGTCATAATTTTTAAAGATTTAATCTTGTCAGTAAACATTAATAAACTTTAACCGTTTTACCCTTGTAATATATTTAAAAAGACACTTGTTATTATCCACCGTTTTGGGTTAATATAGAATGTTTATAACAACTTGTGTTCCGTTATAATTTCATTTATATATTACAAGATTTAAGATTTACTGTAATAATTATTAAAAAAGAAAAGATTTTTTCTATGTTTGTTTGTAATGGATAAACTCAAAATCTACTTAATAGATTTTAAATTATTTTTTACCTATAGAAACCTACATTATCGCCAAGTAATATATAGTATAATATATAATATATATATATAATATAGCTATATATATATATTAATTAGAGATATCTACGAAAATTGCAATAATGTTAACTGATGGTAACAATTATTGGCGTAAAAAAGATAATTGTTCAACCCGGACAAATTCAGGGTTAGTTTAATATAATACCTATTATGCCAGAACTGAATGTGTTTTTATTTCCTTTATTTAATTTTGTATAAAAAAAAATAGCTTAAGTGGTGGTGATAGGCTATATATAGATGGCAATACTACATTCTAATCGTTCATACTATAGATAGGAATACAAAGCGTTTTACCTTTAATATAGAGACTAATACAAGGGTACAAACGATTAGTTTTGACCCTTTAACCGAATCAGTAATCGAGAATCAACAGCCAATTACAAGTGACTAAATGTAATCGAAGTTTCACACAAGTTAACATCGTGTTGATATTGTTGACTTAGATTTGATTATGTTTAGTTAATTGAACAACAATCGATAATTACTTAGATAGCTCGTTCGGTTAATTGTACATTTTTGTAGATTAAATAGAATCAAAGGCTGAAGACATTAATTAATTTAATATACATTTCGTATCTTCCTTATAAAAATGTTAAGTTAATTTCAGCACGAATACACCAAGCTGTTACGATTAATTACATAAAAAATTCTTATCAAGACATCTTACATCAATAAAATACAAAACGTTAAAACAACAAAAAAATATATATGAAAAGTACCCCTTCTATAAAAAAACCCAAATCACTACGTCAGAGGCCTAATCTCACCTCGAAAGCCGTAAATACCGCGGCACGTCGACAATGCTTATCTATGCTAAATTACTGCGTTCTACCGCCGTCTAACAGGTTAAGCGGTTGTTTCGTTAATGCCCACAAAGTATACTTAAAACGTGTCGTGAATACTGATACAAACGCCACCGATTAATGCCATGAGAGCATTCTTTTTAAAACGAATTTCTTGAAAGAAATACGCCTTTAGATTGTATTTATTGATGAAAGTGTATCATTGAGTAATATTTATTTATCCGTGTTGAAAATCTATTCTATTATAAATGATAAAGTAACTCCGTTACGCTCTCACGGATAGAACACTGAAATGATTTTGATGAAATTTGGTATGAAGCAAGTTTGAATCTTGAAGAAGGGGTACTTTTTATAACCACCACTTCTTATGAACACTGGTGAATAATAAATTATTTATTATCACTAAAATAAATCCGTAAAAAACATTGTCGTAATTTTATTCATTACAATAATCTAATTTTAGTTTCATATCGAAGTATACTCTGTACTGATTTGATTTATATAGCAATTTTGAATTTAGAATTCAATTGATAAATCACTTGAACCGTTGTTTAATTTACGTTAACAGAATAAATAACGTAGTACTTGTGATATTTGTTTAATTTTCTTTGATAGCTCTTGCGTCTGTATATGGGAGGCAAGCGAATACTAGCATCGGGTCGATCACCCTTGAGTTATCCTTTTATCCGCCGCACTGCTATACAAATCGGAGTCTTTAAATAATAAATTGTATTGTATTGTTTTGTTTACTGTTTTCTATAGAGCTTCTGTTGTTGACTTTATTTAAATTAGATAGTGTGTATTTATTTGTCTGTTGATCTAGTGGCTAGTTAAAGACTGTAAATATCGAGGTCCTGGGTTCAGTTAAAAAAGTTTCTCAGTAGCAGCCCGAAGTTTGAGATGTTATAGTATTTTAGCATCCGTGCCGAAAGCCAGCCGTTGGTCCTACGTCTGAGTTCTCAACGATTGTGTCGGATTGCCATCACATCATATTATGCGGACATAAAGAGTGCAATTGAGTACTTATCGTACGAATTAATGTAACTCGCAAAAAAGTCTTATACTATGAATTTTATGTTACTCCTTATATGAATTATAAACGCTCATAAAATCTAAATAAGCCGTACTCGTCTTTATTGAAGGGTCTCTTAAAAATATATTACTTTACTAAAATTAGCGTTAGATGATTAAAACATACCGGGATACGGTTCTTGACAACAGGGGTAGTATCTCTCGTGCCTTTCAGCGGGTACTCCTAGGATATCCCATTCCACCGAGGGATAATACTCTCGAAGATCGATACCTACTTCCACCATGTCACCCTTCTTTTGGTTTATATGCTTTAAATCGATCTGGAACAAAGAAAATATTAAATCAAATCAAATTAAAATTAACTATAATCAAAGACTTTTGAATTGTAAACAAAATTAATGAAATAAAAAACATATCATCCTTCGGGACGAGAGAACTATATTTATAACGGATAAATCTTAGTACTAACTCCTTTATAGAGATTATAAATAGATAGATATAACAAAGTATAGATAGGTATGGAATGAAAAGTGAGTGGGTAGGACGAAAGAGGTGAGAAGGGGAAGGCATTAGAAGGGGACCTAAACAAGTATAGGACGATGGATGTAACGAGTAAATATTTGAATTTCTTCGCTAAATAAATAATACTATTAAGTAAAAAGCAGCATTTAAATGTACATTTAAATTAAATATTATGCAAAGAAATAAATTAATATAAATTCATAGTTTTTTCATATTTTTTTCATCTATATAAATTTATAACAAAATACAATATTAAGACATTCAAACTTATTGATGAAATTTAAACACATTGTATCTACTTAGAATATATGTATATAGCGGAGACGGTCGTGTAATAACCTTCTTGTCCACACATATATGTATGACAAAAGTACAAAACTAATAAATAGTTGAACATCAAACTCGTACAAAGGTGAAACCACATAATATAAAAGGAAGATGGTGAGCTCCCATAATAATGGATCCAGACTTAAGACCCGTGTTTTCTAATGAAATTTCTGATACTTGTTTTAATAAACCAGACTTACGTCCATCAAAGATAATCAAGTTGTAAAATGAAAAAAATATTATATATTATTCAAATAAAAACATCCATTGATTATATTTACGGAATCGATCGCAAACTTTAGGAAGTTAGAGCCTATTAAAACATAGTTCATTAATTTTTTAATTCGCCCCCCATCTCTCATGATTTTTATTTTTATCAAGTTTTTTTTTATAGTATACAAAGGCCGAGCATATGGGCCACCTGATGGTAAGTGGTCACCAACGCCCATAGACATTGGCTTAGTAAGAAATGTTAACCATCGCCTACATCACCAATGCGCCACTAACTTTGGGAACAAGATGTTACGTCCCTTGTGCCTGTAATTACACTGGCTCACTCACCATTCAAACCGGGACACAACAATACCAAGTACTGCTGTTTTGCGGAAGAATATCTGATGAGTGGGTGGTACTTACCCAGATAAGCTTGCACAAAGCTCTACCACCAGTCATTTGTTCTACTCTATGTTTTAGATATAAGTAGAAACTTGATTGATGAAAGCCGAGATGGCCCAGTGGTTAGAACGCGTGAATCTTATCCGATGATCGTGGGTTCAAACCCGGGTAAGCACCACTGTATTTTCATGTGCTTAATTTGTGATTATAATTCATCTCGTGCTTAACGGTGAAGGAAAACATCGTGAGGAAACCTGCATGTGTCTAATTTCATTGAAATTCTGCCACATGTGTATTCTACCAACCCGCATTGGAGCAGCGTGGTGGAATAAGCTCCACAACCTTCTCCTCAAAAGGGAGAGGAGGCCTTAGCCCAGCAGTGGGACATTAACAGGCTGTTACTGTACTGTTACTGTAGAAACTTGATTGGTGTATGTGCTAATGTTAATATTATAGTTTTAAGAATGAATGTACTGTTTGTTTACCAAATAAAGAAAATATTTTCTTGTTATATATTTTGATAGTTTTAATAAATTTGATTTAAAAGAATGAAGGGTATCTATAATATAAAAATATCTATCTATCTTCATATACTTTTGTAATACAAATATCGAAAACTTTATGATATATAAAGAGACTTATTATTTCCAAAAAACAATATCTGGAACTAATATTTAATAACAAATTAAGTTAAGGGAGATGCCTAAACGTAGACTCTATTATTAGAATCCGTATATATATTTGTTATATTTTTACATTTTACAAAAAACAATTGTACCAATTAGTTGTCGAGCATTGTACTGAACAGTCTGCTTTTGAACGTAAAGCTTCGTATTATTTGCATTGTTGACTTGAATACGGACATAACTTCTAGTTACTGAGTTTCTGTCTGAATTAAATGACTTAGCATCGGACATTGTAGCTCTTATATCTACCAAGAAATTTCACTCAATTAAAACAATATATTAATATATTTTACGTACTTAAAGCACTATATCATTATATATATAGAAAGATATTTGTTATGCTAAAAAACGTTGAACTGAGAATATGTGGTAAAAATAATAATATATAAATATAAAATATGCAGAAAACAATTATAAAAATATACACACACAATACCAAATTAAAAAGTGAACAAAGATAATAGTCATAACATAACTAAAAACAAAACAAATGAAGGCAATTCAAAAATAAAAAAAAGTTTTAACTATTTCAATTAATAATAATAAAGTAATTTCAAGTAGTAATCTATAGTCTTTTATATTTAAAAATTCATTTATAGTAACTTTCTCTTCAAAGTACTTTACGAATTACCTGATCACCATCGTAGCTCCAGGAACCGAACTTCAAAAAGCATGTCTGTTGGTCGAATGGGAAGTATCGGACGTCAATCTCGCATGATGACTTGAATATAGCTGGTGGTGTCCAAAGAACCTTACCGGTGTAGTGAAGGACAGCTTTCGTCATTGTTGTCACTACGTACTCGCCGTCGGCACTAGTAACAAGCAAAAATATTGTTTCCTTAAACAACATAATATAATATTTCAAACTGTAACCTTTTTTTGTGAAATAGGGAAAAAGCGAACAGACTATCTCTATTTTACCATTTGTAATTTTGTGTCACATAAGTTTTATTTGGTGATAGGGCTTTGTGCAAGCTCGTCTGATATTCTACCGCAAAACAGCAGTACTTGGTATTGTTGTTCCAGTTTGAACAGTTAGTGAGCCAGTGTAATTACAGGCACAAGGGACATAAAATATTAGGTCCCAAGGTTGGTGGCGGATTGGCTATGTAAGCGATGTTTGACATTTCTTACATTGCCAATGTCTAAGGGCGTTGGTGACTACTTACCATCAGGTGCTCGTCTGCCCATATGCACGTCCGCCTTCCTATTCTATAATAAAAAAGTTTCAGACAAGCGTTTAAAAAATACATCGCGTTAAAAATATCACAGAGATTTAAATAAGTAATTTTATTGTTAAATTAAACAAAAAAATATTTATATTCAATATAAGCTGAGATAATACGCTTATTTGCTACGATTGAGTAGCAACATCAAATCCACTCCACAGTTTATCCCCAAGGAATATGTGTATGGTAAAACTATGTAGGAAGGCAGGTTATATGTCGCTTAAGCATCTAATGCTTCCCATCCATCGTATAAATCCAGCCATTTGAAAATTCGCGTGTTAAGAGAACCTATTCCATAATATATCTTCAAGATCGTCTCCCGTCCGTAACAGTTGCTTTATAACCGTCAAAAGGCAACTCACACGTAAACAGGCGCATGCGCCGCGTAAACTTGAGGCATAAGTAATTACATTTAGCGTTATAGTGCACTTAACAGCTGTTATATAATACTTATATATATGTATTCTGGCTAATAGTGAATTACCTTATTAAAATTTAAAATCGACCACTTGATAGTTAAGTCAATCGTAAATGTTTTGTTTGACTTATTATAAATTTTGCTGTAAATATCGTGTGAAACAAACTCGCAGTCGGATAAGTGAAAGTGTACCTTTTTTCTTGAATGTTATGAGTTGTATAAAACTACGACAGCAACAATCGTATAATGAAACAAATGTTTAATATATATAGCATAATTAAGAGTTAGAAGTGACACTATTAATATTATTGAGTATACTTACTGTTTATCGATTTGTGATAGAAAAATAAAAGATCCCATTATAATCATTGACAAAGTAGATATCAAAATTAACTCAATTAGCAATTTTGTACCACTTTCGTTGAAATTCAAGACATTTAATATTCAATATAATTTCAAAGTAATACCATAATTGGTTGTCTTGTTATCAAAGTAGTCTTAGTTGAATCAATAATCGAAAGTGTTGAACTTCCATTTCACCATCTGTAGTTCAAGCGTTCTTTAGATTACTCTTCTTTTAATTGTACCATACGAAAAATCGGCGTAGCATAAGATTGGTCGCACGTGCGTCGCTTTCTCATTCTAGCGCATGATTAATAGTTCGCCTCTCTGTTTTGACACAACATGATGTATCATTCTCCGGCGCTTTCTTGTCGATATTTACTATCAATTAACTTTAAGCGTTACAACTTCCGACGCTGTTACCAATGTGGCGTCACAGGCTGTTTACGTAACTGTTGACTCAACATTCAAACTTGTCTTTGTGAGTGTAATATACTTCATTTTTATAAGGAATCGAATTAAATAATGTAATATTTATTTTAAAGATTCATATTTCTAATGCACTGTACCGTACGATTCGTAACACAAGTTATAATTCACCAAAGTCCTTACAATATTAATCTTATTCTACTTAAAGGATTTTCGCTAGTCGTCGTGTGTGTAAAGTGCCTCAGCAAATTCAATTTCAGTTTCTTAACAGTGATACATGTGAAAAGTAGTCGCTTTTATATCACAAGTAGAATTTGTGAAAATAGTAGACTATTATTTTCACAAAATACCCACATATTTCTACTATGTTCCGTATGAATATTTTTTATCCGAAAATTATACATGAATTCCTAATATTGGTTCATTTCTTTTATGAATCAATCCGTAACAGCCTGTGAATGTCCCACTGCTGGGCTAAAGGCCTACTCTCCTCTTTTTGAGGAGAAGGCTTGGAGCTTATTCCACCACGCTGCTCCAATGCGGGTTGGTAGAATTCACATGTGGCAGAATTTCAGTGAAATTAGACACATGCAGGTTTCCTCACGATGTTTTCCTTAACCGTAAAACACGAGATGAATTATAATCACAAATTAAGCACATGAAAATTCAGTGGTGCTTGCCCGGGTTTGAACCCACGATCATCGGTTAAGATTCACGCGTTCTTACCACAGGGCCATCTCGTATTTTTTTTTTATTTTTTTTATAGAATAGGAAGGTGGACGAGTATATGGGCCACCTGATGGTAAGTGGTCACCAAACGCCCTTAGACATTGGCATTGTAAGAAATGTCAACCATCGCTTATAGCTAATGCGCCACCAACCTTGGGAACTAAGATTTTATGTCCCTAGTGCCTGTAATTACACTGGCTCACTCACCCTTCAAACCGGAACACAACAATATCAAGTATTGCTGTTTTGCGGTAGAATATCTAATGAGTGGGTGGTACCTACCCAGACGAGCTTGCACAAAGCACTACCACCAGTAATTAAAATTAAATATTTATGAATCAATAATTTTATATAATTAATTAAAATCAATCGATGTATTATGGAATGTGCTAACCAATGAAATATATTGAATAATTCTTCGGCAGATAGATACGAAAGACCTTTATCCTGAAATATAAACTATCAAAACCGATTTCAAAAAGAAAATGATCTTAAACATTTTTTTATAGTTAACAAATGAAGGTTGTTCTATAATACACTTACTGGAAGGCTTTAATATATCAGTTTAGTTTCTTTTTACCATTTCTATATAGACGCAATGATGTAATAATTTAATTGTTCGATTAATATATTAAAAAAGAACACTATAATAATTGTATTTTATTTGCTTTTAACAAACAAGAGTTTAAGATGTACCCATTTTTTATCAAAATAATAAATTTGTGCTGCAGACATATTTAATTAATGAGCAAGTGTGTACTCTATGACAATTAAAAATACAAATTAAAACTAAATATTATAACGATTAAGAAATGACATCTTAGAAAAATATATATAAATATATACTCCCTAGTAACTTAACTTTAGATACACAAATCGATTTACGATAAATGACCAGATAATGTCAAAAGACAAATGGTCCACGTTTTCACAGTTCGCCCCATAAACAATTGGGCTCAACAGACGGTATCCAACAGTATGTATGAGTCTTCTAATTGGCGCATAACAGCCCATCCCGACGAACTTAGTTGGCGAACATTCATTAGGACATTACCTAGCACCAAATTGCATTGTACCGTCTACCTAACTTGTTTCGACCTGTTATAATTAGAAACATGAACATCGACGTCGGCATTACGCTTGATGGAATGACAAAACGGCATTGCGCAACTAATAAAACAACAAATATAATTAAACTACTGCACGAAATTATATTTCAGCCTCACTTATTATTTATTTTCTTTTGAATATTCTTTATTCAAATTATTATGAACTTTAAAAAACTTTTTAATTGTACAGGATTTAATTGAATTTTAAAGATACCATCGGTTGGGAATGTGGATCCTACCGAAAAGGTCTGTCAGTGATTTATATTTGAAGCATAGTTTAGACTATATTTTGAAATAAATAAACACTATATTGTATTAATATGAAACTTGAACTAACGTCCTTTTTAGTTTCGAGTGAAACAAAACAGAACACAGCTAAAGTTTGGTGGCTTGTGTAAGATTTTTAAACGTGCGCGTTTATTTTAAACACCTGAAACGTGTTGTTAGACGTATTAGCACCAGCATTAAGACGCCCGATATCGTTAATCTTAACCGAAGATCGCGGGTTACGTACCTGGTAAGTAGCTGAGAGCTTATAATTCATCTCGTGCTCTACACTGAATATCTTACGTACATTTATGGATAATATTTTTTGAACTATAAGTACAATACACACTTGCAAACACAAAAATTACACACACACACGAACTCACAGACTCATTCATTCTGATTCTCGTCTCTTAATTGTTTCACTTTACTTACCGTCTTTTAGTTAGTAATTCCATATGAATCTAAGCTAATTGTGTAATCCTATTTTGGTTTTAGTAACAGTTGGATTATTAAATAAATAAATAATCTACACGATGCTTATTTACTAAGCCAAACAAACTCCAAAGCATCAATTTAAAAAAAATGAAGGCTTTAGCTCAGCTGTGCGATATTTAACGGCATAATAACATAGTAAAGCTATGTTATTATTATGATTTACAATTACTTTTAATATTACCAAACACGAACGTCACTTTTATACTATTTAAATAGTGATAATAATATTCATATTAATCCTAATCGCAATACACGTAATATACATACATAAATGTGTTTGAACATTCTTTTATAGCCTTATTATCTTACTTTACCTTAAGACGTCCAATATAGCTAACTGCCGACACCAGTTCATAATATCAAAATTCAAACGATAATCGCTTCGTATAAAGGCGTTTAAGAATATGTAAAGTGAATTGAAATACACTTTTAAAAAGATAAGATTTTACTCAAGTGTTTCAAAATGTTCAATTTTACTCACGTAGGCTTTTGCAAGAACTTTTGAATTTTAATTTTATAAGATTATATTAAATAATTCTCAAGCATCAATAGCACAATGTTTTATGGGCCGCCTAGCGATGTAAAAGTCGCAGGTTCGATCCCTTGGCTATTGTCGTCCTCAATTCTAGCACAAGCTGTACGCTTAATAGGTCCTTGAAATGGGCATTATCGGTATTTCTAAGATACGTACATAATCAACCATATAATATAGTTATATTGCTATATATGTCAAATCAAACGCTTGCCTTTATGAAATTTTCTATGGGACCGGCGTAGTGTGTTTTATGTCACTCCAAATTAACTCTCCTTGGTTGGCTGTTTTGTAGTGGTTTACTCGTCACTATATCTTGGACGTTTGAATCTTAATGGTATAGGTGAGGTTCACAAAATGCAAAGCTTTTTCGAAACCTATGAATTCAGATGGGTCAGAATCTATAGGTTAAAAAAAAGTATAACTTGTAATATAATTTCGTATTAGCATTGTATTTCCATTCTGGGTCTACTTACCTTTCGAAAGAATTTCGATTGGTTATTCATTGTATAGAAAAAAAAAAACAAAGAGCTTATCCAAAAAGGTTACCTATATTCACTACGAAACCAGAAAGAACACCTCGAGGTCATAAATATAGTAAAATGCTGAAGGCTTTTTGTATCCACTTACTTGTTATATAGAACGATATCCGGAAGCCAAATGTGCTCCGAGGGAACATAAAGCTCCTTCACACCGCCGTACTCCGAAGGGTCCCATTTAAATTTGTGGTCCTCCCATTCCTGAAATGTTTCTACCATTATTAAGGGCCTTCCAATGTAATAAATAATAATGAAAAAAGAAAGTTACGCCATCAATACTGTAGGAATTTTCAACACAAATCAATATCTATAAAAATATTTAGTATTAAATCTGTCTTTGCCATAATAGTGTTCATTTCTATTTGAATAAGCCTTAGGTCAATTATTAATTATTATTAATGACTTGCCTTTTTTCGTTTAGTAATAACATTTTTAGACGTTATAAAGGTTAGAATTTTTTTTTGTTCGTTTCTTGCATTGAAATCCTAGTAAAATGCAAGTTTTCCCTTTTTTTAGATGTCACATCCAGACTGGGCTTGAATTGATAAAAAATCTTATTAGACTTATTCGAATTAAATATTTAAAAAAAAATAGTTAAGATTATGGAGAATCATATACTTTAATATTTCACGTTGTATATTATCCTAAATATTATCCCTGTTACATACTCGAGTTATGTCGAGACTGTTAAGTAAAACGAAAAAAATATATGATATGCCTTGCGGTTTAAGACTAAATATCTACATATAAACATTGATGTGGTTATATATGCTTACGATTAATAGACTTTGACCACCTTTTATCGATTACTACGTAAGTTTATGGTAAATACATCAACTATTAGATGGAACTGCAGCATAAAATAAGAACGGTTGGAAGATATCGTATAGCTTACAAATAAATTACAGCATTGCAACCCCTTTATGGCAGTAGATACGATCTATATATAAAATAGATAATAAATAAATAAAAATATATAATATTTATAAATATGCCAAATATCATGATGATCAGTCACACGGTGTCGAGGTTTATTAATAATCGAACGAACATTAATTTTAGTATCATTTAATTGTCATTAATAATCTTTAATTTACATATGAATTTTAGCCTTTCATATTAAAATAATGTTCGACATTGATATATATATAATATTGAAAGCGTGATCAGTATGTGAGTAATATTCCTATTTAACAAACAAATTAAGTGTAAAGCTTACAAGGTGTCAGGATCGAACCTGCAACTTTGCACATCACAACACGGCCCCTTAAATACCGCGCTATTGACGCATATATAACTATACACTAAATATTTTCCAAAACATAAATAATTACTACGGGCATAATTAGCGAAGTATATTTTTGAGAGACATTGGAAAGCATTGATATTCTGTGAGAATTCACTTCATTACTCAACCGTGAAATGTTGACAAATTATGGTGATATACTACTGTGTAAACTCTGTATAACGTCACTGAAGGGACTGCGCATTTTATGGCATTATTTTAGATTTTGTCGTTAAATAGAGAGAAGAGAATACAATATTATTTTACTATGTATGTGTAATATTATTTACTGATCATGTATAAAAATTTACAAACAACAAACATTAATATTTAAACCAGATAACAACGCTTATTGAGTTGAGTTTATTACTAAGAACTTACACAGCTGCATTTTTTTTGGGCTTAGGAAGAACTGTTGACAACTTAATAATGACGTATTATTGTCGTTATTGAGAGTGGGTGTAACGCTACATGGAGTGCATCATTGTATGGAAAACAAGCTAAACCGTCCAAAGACGAGTGATTTTCACGCTTTAGGGATTATTTCGTTAAATCGAGTGACGTTACATGGTGTTTACGTATGTTATAATTATGATGGTCAATATTACATATTACTTTCTAACATTAATTCATGACCGATTTCTGGGGTGAGTTTCGAGTTTGCTCTTACAGAATAGTCGTATAGTATGTAGTTTTTTTTTTCATGAATAATAAACCTTTATGTAGCTTATGTATCTGTGTTATCGGTATCAGTAACAGCCTGTGAATGTCCCACTGCTGGGCTAAGGCCTCCTCTCTACTACGCTGCTCCAATGCGGCATGGTGGAATACACATGTGGCAGAATTTCAGTGAAATTAGACACATGCAGGTTTCCTGATGATGTTTTCCTTCACCGAAAAGCACGAGATGAATTATAATCACAAATTAAGCACATGAAAATTCAGTGGTGCTTGCCCGGGCTCAAACCCATGATCATCGGTTAAGATTCACGCGTTCTTACTCCTGGGCTATCTCGACTGCATCATATTTATCATAATGAAGCAGTGAATATACTATAACATATATGAATGACTTACATGTTCAAGCCACACGTTCGTTGTTAAAATCTGGTCCTTCAGATTCTGAAAAGAAATAAAAATACTTACATTAGTATAGTACATAGCTTATATAAAAAAGGCCCTCACAGTATTATTACTTTATTAGTAATTACGAGACATTTGATAATATAATCATAGTCTGACTATAACTTTAATACGGGTATAATCTATGCATTATAATAGATATTAAGTACGTTGTTTTACAGCTAGAGATTTTGTGTTCCAACCACCACCCACCCTTCACATTTTCTATCGTTAGGCAACAATGTTTAGTGGAGTTCTACCAGTTTGAAGATCGTAACAACAGGCACGAGGAACGTCATCACATAACATATTACTGATGATGGGGCTTTGTGGAAGCTCGTCTGGGTAGGTACCATCCACTCATCAGATATTCTACCGCAAAACAGCAGTACTTGGTATTATTGTGTTCCGGTTTGAAGGGTGAGTGAGCCAGTGTAATTACAGGCACAAGGGATATAACATCTTAGTTTCCAAGATTGGTGGCACATTGGCTATGTAAGCGATGGTTAAAATTTCTTACAATGCCAATGTCTATGGGCGTTGGTGATCACTTACCATAAGGTGACCCATATGCTCGTCCGCCTTCCTATTCATAAAAAAAACTCACAGATTCAGCAGATTGGTAGTGTATTTATAATGTAAGGGTTGGGTATTATTTATTACTGTGCCAATGGATATAGGTGGTGGTGACTACTTGCAATCAAGTGTTCCACTGTCTAGTCTGCTTACTTATTTAAATAAATATAAATGAAGTGATACGTTTGAGGTACCTATGGATTTTATTCCGGCCTTTGTTGTAGTTGGATTACTAAGTAAGCAGTTTTTATACATTGGTTACAGCCAATCGATTGAGCGTCTTTGGGAATCTGCCAAGAAATTTTATAGTGATATTAAAATGAACGTATCAAATATATGAACGGATATAGTAGGTAAAAAGAAATATTATCAAAATGGTTAAATTATATATTTCTTATTATTTTGGAAACAGATGACCATGTCAGCCTCCTGACGCTTTAACTCTTTCTATCTGGTTGATTTTGGATATGAGATGTAATACCATCGTATATGCATATGCATATGCAATGTTATTACGGCTACTCTGAAATATGAAGATACATTGGCACACTCACCGTTTAAACCGGAGTATAATAATACAGTGTTGATATTTTAATAGGTTTCAATAATGGATGGTAGATGGAATCTACTTAGGCTGGTCTGGTCAATGCCCTACACTAAAGCCGTTAAAGCCATCGATAAAATCCAACAATGTTCTGTAATCGTTTACAAGGAATTTGGAGTTGTCATTTAAAAACGTGAAACCTCGTTGGAATATTTATTCTACCGAGAAGTACACGTACATACATTAATGACAAAACATCTGAACAGGGATATAGTAGGAACCGACTAAGGCAACTTTGTTACGGCATATGTACATGTGTATGTCGATTACGTAAGCTGTGTCATAGCGGGGAACCGACGCACCAGAAAAAGCTTTCCAAAACAGGTATGGCGTTAGGCAGGTGTCAAAAGATTGTCCAATCCTTTTTTCACACAGCGTACACATTGTGCTGACAAATGGGGTCAAGCGAAATAAACGATTTATGTCCTACAAAATATTGCTTAGAGAACGAATTTCACACTTTTAATTATCTTTAAATTATTATATAGCGACATGTCATGTCAATGAAAGCAAGTGTCAAACTTTTAAATAAACAAATATAATAAGAGCTTGATGTTGAGTGGATAAGACAAAGATATATTACATACAACTTACTTTTGCCTTTATAACGTTAATTAAAAATTAAAGAAAGATTAATTTACTTAAAGGAAAGCAATAAAGCTCACATTAATACTTTGAGGTCGTTGACATAAATATTAATTTTCTTCTTAAAGCATTTTCTTTAATCGTGTGTTTGAATTCCAATAATTCATTATGCATTTGCACGTAGAAGGCTCGTAATAACCAGAACAGATTTACCAGGTGCAATAACGATGAGCTTAGGGATTTCAAGCGTCCATCTCATTTCGAATACATACCCTTTGGAGCTTAAGTTAGCAACTAGCTTAAACGAAAAATCTTTATTAGATTTTAATTATGGAACATCCTATAAGTATTTTATAATAAGGGCCAGCTGGGTTCAGTTACTGTAATTTTTTGTTGGACTGTTTACTGGGCTAAAAATTAAATATATGTTTAGCAAATCTTAAATTATCGTTCCTCTTCCTCAAACCACATTAAAAATATATTATTTTACTTGTCGGTAGGGCCTTGTGCAAGCTATGGGCTTGTACCAACTACTCACCAGATATTCTACCAACAAACTAAAGATCAACTGTTTGGCTAGCCCGTATATCGGGAACGATCAGTCACGCGTAAAACCGAGGTAATCTTTACTGCAAGCTCATGGCTTGCTCGTCTATCAGGATATAAACAAACAAATTTGACACAGCTCGATTCGATCGTGTAATTTTTAAACTAACTTACGTTCGCGTATTCTTTATCAAATAAATATTATTTTACTGGTGGTAGGGTATTCTGCAAGCTGGTCTGTGTAGGTATCATCTACTCATCAGATATTCTACCGCAAAACAGCAGTACTTGGTATTGTTGTATTCGGTTAAAGGGTGAGTGAGCCAGTGCAATTACAGGTACAAGGGACATAACATCTTAGTTCCCAAGGTTGATGGCGCGTTGGCGAAGTAAGCGATGGTTAATATTTCTGACAATGCCTATGTCTGATGACCACTTACGATCAAGTGGCCCATTTGCTCCTAACTATACTATAAAAAAATATTTTTTTGATTACTTTAGCTAATGACGCAAAATTCTTTCGGACATTTTAAGATGGAGATATTCGCTGAGTTTTGAGTTTCACCTTATATAATATTACGACCACTATTAAATGAGTATGCTACAACCATGTAACAAAAGGTGAATTAAATCGTTTATGATGATTTAAAATTGTGTCAGGTACATTTATGATACTGGTTACATATCATTCAGAGTTTATTTATTTTCGTTGATCAAATATGACAAAATTATGAACGGTGAATACTTGAAGCTTGTTCCATTCTCCATTAAATCACCGATTATGTATATACGAGTATCTACACTCCCCGTCTTAGAGAGCACATAAAGTCAATCGTTTTGTGTCTGATTCTATGGCTTTGCTTAATTGCGATCCTGTCGAATATTTGAAGTGAATGTATAGAGAGTTCATTAGTGTTTGCGCACAATCCTTTTCATTGTATCTCCAGCACAATTAACTAGTCTATTAGGAATGATAAACGTGGTCAAAATTAGAAGTAGTAGCCTTACTTTGTGGTCTCATATAAGCGCCATCGACTTGTAACGTCATATCGTGCGTCACGTCACGATGCTTACTATTGAAATGTTAATTTTATTAATTCTATTATGGTCTCTTTAAAACTCTGATGTTGGCGTTGGACTTCGTAGTTATTTCGTACCAATGGAAAAAAAATAAAAAAAGACTACAGGCATACGTAGTAATATTGTAAAATTCGTATTTATCATATAAATTTTTATTAATCTGGAAAAAATGAAAAAAAAATAAAATAAAAATCATAATGTTGATACATTTTTTTATGAGAAATCTCTTTATAAATTTGTAAATTGTGATGTGATTTGTATCTATTTAATGAGGCAATAAACCCAACGAAGATATCGACATCGAATCTAATATTCTATGCTATGATACTCTTAATAATTAGTAGGTAATTATCTTTAATTAATGGCAATTTCATTATTAAATTTTTTATATAATTTTAAGCTATGACAAAGAAAACACAATTAAGTTAAACAAGAACACTTACACTTAGTCTGTATTCAATATAAATCCATCTTTAAAAAAATATTCACATTAAAATAAGCAACCATATTTTATTATATATTAATAAGTATCTAAACACAGTGTGTAATTTAAAGTCTATTTAATATGTATGACGCAAAGTTAGCTACTGAAAATATACAGTAAATATTTTGTATTCTACTTTGTGCCTGTCTTTGTACCCATAGTTAACATTCTCTGAGCTAACAGTTAAGGAATTACGTGAGGAATCTACACCATTATTAAGTTATAACTTATAATAATATTCAAATTTTAATAATAATGAGATGTTTTTGTTTTTTATAATGTATGTACGTTAATCTTAACTAGTGCTCGGTGGTGAAGGAAAACTGCAGATGTCAAAGCGATTTAAAAGCGTGGTGGAATAAGCCCAAGACTTCTCTCCAATCTCATACCTCTCATACCTTCGACCAGTGGTAGGGCATTTATGAGCTATTACTTTTCCTAATTAATACATTAAAAATATATACAACAATGGATGTATGGCTTAAGTTTGATCCTGACCTTCTGGGTTACTGCCATTCCCACTTCTAACACAATCTATACTATTAAATTAAAATTGTTGATACAAGGAAATTTGTAAGACGGATAATCTAGTTTGCGCTTGATGAAGCCACGGCTTATTATAATTACCTAGGATCGCCCGAAGTTGTTTTATTCTGACTTTAAGATACATATATATTTTCGGAATATTAAGAAAAAGGAGCGAACGTCCAAATTATACAGATTATATAAATTAATAAAATAAAAAATATATCACCATTATAGAATATCTGCCATATGTTATAGTAGGTTGACAATAAGATGAGCAACCTTTTAGTAAGTGGTCACAATCAAGATTTATTGAAGTAATCGGAAAATTGAATTATTCTCCATGTTAGGGCCTTGTGCAAGCCCTCTTGGGTGGAAACCACCCAATTAACAGTTATTTTACCACCAGACGTCAATACTTTGTATTCATATGGCAAAGGTGACCACCAACCTTCGGGTAGCAAACTTGTTCGTTTATCTTCCTGAAATAGAAAATCTCGATTCTCCATAAGAAGATTTATCGTTTGCATCGTTAAAATCCCGTTCATCGTTTCATTCACATCAAAGTGCGGCTTAGTTTTTGAGCAAACGTGGGATATGTGTGTTTTATTTCCATTTGTTGATGCAAAACCGACAACAAATAAAGTCGGAAGAGAATCTAGATAGATCCGCTGGCTCCACGGGACTGGAAGAACGCCCATAGACAATAATATTACAGATGGCTTATTTGTATTTCACCTTTGTTTAAATGCAGTTCGATAGCCGTAAGCATCGTTAAGGAAAAATAAACTCAAATACCTGGTAATAGAAGTTTTATTAGAATTTAAGCTGATAAGATTTTATACTTGGTGTTAAAACATAACTTTATATGTAATTATAAACGAAATGGAAAATATTGGTATTTATTTTACAGAACGTTGATTATTTATTCATCATATTTCAAGCAAGAAGTTGTAAATACTTTAACAAAATAGTGACGATGAGATTAGCCAGTGCATTAAGGTATTGTTATTGTTTTTAACCATTAGTCTAAACATTTGTGTATTTATAAATAAATGCAAACCGGTGGGTCATACTATAAACTCTTCAATATAAAGTAATAATGACTAGGAAATTTGATATATATACGACCTATGACGGGCCCGACGGGCGTAGCCTAGCGTCTTTAGATTAGCGGCTTTAGACACATCTCATAAATAATATTTCAGTTGCTCAGTTTTGATTCCTTTGTTCTATTTGTGTGTGTAAATTGTACGTGTCGATATACGTTTACTTTATTGTTGTATAGTTATTTTGATTTACCTCTTTTTAAAAACCTATTTCTATCTTGATTTCTAATAGTATTATTAGCTGTTATCTTTTTAATATATATATATATATATATATATATATATATATATATATATATATATATATATATATTAAAAAGATAACAGAGATTTATATATATATATAACTCCGAAGAGGATACTTTTTTCACCAACGCCCATAAACATTGGCATTGTAAGAAATATTAACCATCGCTTACATCGTCAATGCGCCACCAACCTTGGGAACTTAGATGTTATGTCCCTTGTGCCTGTAATTACACTGGCTCACTCACCCTTCAAACCGGAACACAACAATACTAAATACTGCTGTTTTGCGGTAGAATATCTGATGAGTGGGTGGCACCTACCTAGACGGGCTTGCACAAAGCCGTTATCTGTGCACAAATAGCACTGGCGGCATACACATCGTAGCTGCCACGGGCTTTTAGGCGTGGTTACTAAGGTAATTGTTAGCGGTCAGTGTAAGGATATCAATATCATCTGTAAATGATTTTTATCTCATAATTAGCTAATTTGAATGGTTCGTCTCGTGCTTTGACAAAAAATGTCGTTAAATTTGTAATTTTGTGATTAATTACTTCTTTTTAGTTGATGTTTCACCTCGATCTTAAAAGTATAATAATAATGTTTAAAATTATGTTTAATAAGTATAAGATTTATAGAAAATCGCTTTCAAATACTGAACCAATTGTCACTTTGTCTTCAACCTTTTTCCGTTTGTCTTTCCTTATACATCGGTAGTTCTACATCGGGTCCCTCGTTTTCCGCAATATCCCTCAGTTTTTCGATATAAATTGATATTTCGCTATTTCGTCATATTTTCACTTTTTATTATTTTGCACGAATACATGATTCATTGATTTCTATAAAACATAATCAAGTACTAGATAACTATGTGTGGATTAAAATCAGTGTCACGTTGATTTCATTATTTGTTTACCAAAATACATAACACTATTAAATATAACAAAATTCATATTTAAAAATAGTACGTATTAATACTATTTTCTTCGAAAAAAATAATAAATAGAAAGGAATTTTGGTAAATGTATATGCAAGTCGAGTATATAAATGAATACATATTTTTATTTACTTACAGACGTATCTTTTTATGATTTTACGTTTTTTTATGACGAATGAAATCTTGAGTTTTTATAACGAATGAAATCTTTTACTTCAATCGTTTCGTTTTATTCATTTAGTGTTAAGCATTTATCAAGCATCAGTTATACGATTACCAATATTTACAATTTATACCAAAAATTACAACAGCAATGTACAAAATTACGAACACAGCGTTGTGGAGAGTAAAATGTTTATCAACTGCCAAAAAGATCAACACTGCTACTCTGTAAAAACTTCGTATCTCAGTCGTGAAATGTCCAAAGTCCACTTAGGTTATATGCTATTTTTATGCCTGTTTCCATTTAAAGTTATAATTATTATAGTCAATGTCGCATAATATCATATATATTTTTCTTAAATTTCACGACCATGTTCTGTGATGTTGCTATGGTCTTACATTGGGTGTTATATGTCTACAATAATATTATCTTTTCTAGGTGATACCAGTTTATACCGATTAGTTTTTATTATTTACTATTTCCCACACAAGGCCGTTACTTTTGTTTTATACATATGAATTTAGGATGAAAAATTCCGAATTCAAAACACAATACTGACAACGCTGATAGGTATAATAATATATCATATGGCTAATAAAAGTTAATGTGGTCACTAATGTTTTCGATTGGATTAAATAATAAATACTAGACCATTATGAACGCACGGAATAAACTCCCGTCAGAATATAAAGATTTGAGTGAAATTTTGTTTAGCACAATCGTAAGCACTTATGGTTAAGTGCTAACGGATGGCCGTTGATCGGCTAGAAATAAGCCCGCAGCAAAGACAAAGCACTGGCGTGAGACACGTGACGGTTGTCTATAAAATTTTGCCAATATCTTCTATGTCGTTCACGTACCCGTACTAAGTCTTTAGTTTCAATTGCCTTTAGGTATTCAATTCGTTTGAATACCTAAAGGCATTATATACTATACCCATACCTAAAATAATGATGTATACTATTAAATAATTTCATAAGTAAATGTCGATCGGTTCCAAAGATATATCAGACGACTGTTTTATGTTCAGATTGAGTTAATTGCGTCGGCTCTTGTCTGCCTACACTATTAAATTACTATTTCAGCGTATTAAAGGCTTTACATACTACAATCATATGGTTCCATATGGTTCAATTATTTTAGTTTTTAGACGGATTCTTAAAATATTAAAAAAAGTGTCTTCTACACTGAAAATTATATTAAATTTACCAGACCGCACGCTGGGCATCTTAAAACTTAGAGAAATGATAACACGTGGATTGATAATATAAATAGATAATATAGTTAAGATAATAAAGATTATAATGAAATAATTGTATATAAAAAACACCGACTAGAGATTTTTATAAAATTAGTATTTTTGTATTAATATTCATGTATTCTTCTTACCAGGTCGATGAGTTGCGAAAGCCGTAGGCCAAGTTTCACTAGCACTGTGTTGTTGTTCTTATCAACTGGTCGTATCAGTCTATTGTAATTGCTCAAAAGATCGTCGTAAAGTCTCTTAGCATCAGGATTAGCAAGACTTATACCACAGAGAATCGAAATAAAGAAAATAATAACACTTCCACATAAATACATTTTTACCACAAAACTAAGGTTATAATTTAGAATACAATATTAATTAACACATATTTAAACATCATCTACACGCGTCACTTAAAAATAAAATGTTTGTGTTTAATGTTTCAAATAGTGTATATTAAATCGAAATAATTTTTTTTCTAAAATTTGACAGTTACGCCCGACAAGCTTTGGCGACGGTGGCGCCTCTACTGGCGGGAAAAAGAAGTAACTCGGACGCCATTGCGCAAACTCCGACCGGAGTTTTCTTGGGCCTATTAAAACGAGCATAAAAGTAGTAATACCAATACAAAATTTGTTTTTATTAATCTACAGTGTAGTTACATCAAACTTTGAATTATTCCCATTGAGCTATCTTTGATCTGGTTGAAAAACCTCTTATTAACATATTAATTATGTTAATTATAAAATAGTGTATTGGATATTTATTTAGATTAAGAAATAAGTTGTCTATAAATTCGTATTTCTTAGTGTGTATTTTTCCACAAAACGTTACTGTATATATATTATTATAACTTTCTTGTGCTTTTAAAGTATACTTGTAAACTAAAACAATTCGTAATATTTAAGAACTCTGAATACATAATTTAAGTACATGCCGGTCGGATCAATCTCAGTACGCATGCGCGTTACTTCATTCATTACAACGTAGATTACGCATGATAATAGATGGCGTTAGCTGTTTTAGTGTATAAACTGAACAGCTCATCAAGCAACATCTAAAAATCTAGATGAAAAATATTTTGTTGATAGATAATAATTAATTATTTTAGATTATTAACATTAAGGTCTTAAATATACACAAATAAAAATTAAAAATAGTTACTGCACAAATCGCGACCGCGTGGAATGGTGGCAAGAATGTTAGCTGCATTTCTCCTTTGAATCGCAATTCCGATTCTCTGGGCGAAAAATGAACCAGCCCTCTTGTCACCAGTAGATGCAATAAGACGGGGTGTAATATTTTTAATGAAAGTTTTTTCATTACTTATTACTCCAAGCGTTTCAATTGCAAACGGAACAAAAATATAATTTGGAAATTATTTTAGATAGATTATAGAAGTTTCGTATAATTTAAATATCGCTTAATTATTTATAGGTAAAGAAAAATATTAAATTTGAAACTATCAATATATATACGCTTACAATAAAGTTTTTTATATTTAAATAATAATAATAAATCGCTTATGCACGTGACTCGTAATAAATTATAATCAAAAAAGCAGACGTGTATTATCGGAGCGGACCTAACAAGCAGGTATTAAAGAAACCAGCCGCCCTCAAAATTGGGAATTTTATAGTGCTCTATAAAAGTACGGAGCGAATGAGAAACTTAAGTCCCTTCTCCCGATCGTAGCAGCAAAAGGTTTGACGGTAATTCGAACATAAAACGCGGAGGTTTCGAAACTTAAACGAAAAAGTTTCACCTTTTTTCAAATCTTGGATTGTCGTTACGTTTTTGTTTTCCCAGCCTACGTTATTGACTCGACTGAGTGTTCGTTGATAGACTGTTTTTAGTTTATATGTTCATTTAAAAAGATGAGGCCATATTTTAACTCGATGAAATGGTCTAGTCATAGAACATTCATGTTGAGTTAGAGCTCTTTGTTATTGTCCAATAACTTTATTAAAATGAAAATAATAAATATTTATATTAAACTTATAAATCAAATAAGCTTAACTTATATTTAATAAAAAGAGGTTGCAATGAGAACGTTCGTTACTCTATATTTTATATTAGAAATATAACCTTAACATAGGCTTAATTAAAAAAATCTAATCTAAATAAGCTAAGGAAAATATTACATTGCCTTGCTTTTATTAGAAAATTGTTTGAGCTCATTGTTGCTCATCAAAAGGCACAAAAAATAATGCCATTCGTTTTTTTTAATTTATTAAAACAATAATATACCTGTCATATTTTGTGCTTGCATTGAAACATGTCTTTATAACCATGTGGTGTCGTTATGGCGGTGATAAGTTATTAACCGCTTGTAAATGTCCAATTTCGGATAAATTAGACACGTAGGTTCCGTCACTGCCAAACACGAGATGAATTATAAACACAAAGTAAGTACATAAAAATTCAGTGGTGTGTGCCTGGGTTTGAGCCCGTGATCATCGGTTAAGATTCACGCGTTCTAATTACTGGGCCATCTCAGCTCAGTATGATTTTGAGTAATGGTTTATTAGGATAAAACTTAACCCAGAAATTGACTCAGGTAGCAATTTTCAGAACCATCACTTCCTCGTGATGCATCCGGATCTTGGTCGGTAGGTACTCTTCGGAGTTTTGCCAGCTGACTACTGACGTGACGATGATGCTATATGGTTCGCATCTGGTACTTCTTAGATTATTATTATTCTTTTTGCGTGTGAGACTGATATACCTGAAAAGAGGCAATGGTTTGGCGTGAGAGGCGATTTATACCAAATGCGCATGGTATCACCGCATGATATACATCCGTAATTTCATAATGATCATGTAGCCCATCGACAAAAAAAATTATAGTATACTTAGTAGTAATTTCTTATTCAAATAGACTTTTAAAAGTTTTTATGAATCGTCAAGCGCTACCACCGTTTCGGAATGAGGATTCTGTTCGGAATGAGGATTCTACCGAGAAGAACCTGCAAGAAACTCCGTAGTTACTCTTTTTTTTTACAAAAATACAAATTTTTATCAATTACATACACTTAGCATCGGCACGAGATCTAGCAATCACTCAATCCACGCAATTTTGTCAGACATATATTCAGTAATCTTTACTATAAGACTAAATCTATATGTATATATGAAAGAAAAACTGACTGACATATGACATATCAACCCAAACTTAACAAAAATTTAATCTTTAAGGTAGTAATAAAGAGAATGTATGTTTGTATGAAAATTCTTCATTTTTAAGGAAAGAAGTATTCAGCAATTCTGAATCTTGACGTGAGCGATGACGAAAGCGTTAATAATATTTAAGATAATATGGATGTGCGATTTTATATAGACACGTATAAGTGTCTTGATAAACTCAAAGTAATAAAATATTAAAAGATTGGATGAAACGCCCACTCCAATCAAAAGATAACATTTCGCAATCATTTCATACTATTTTACATTACAGTTCAACAATTTTCCCCTTCTAGGTAGGGTTTTATTTTTATATATTATATGAGATAGATTTCTATCTAAGAGTTAGCTGCAGATTTATCTCAGTTCGATTGCTGCCGCAATTAATATAGTCTCAAGGGACGGTAAGCAAATTAAAGGCAAACTCCGAATGTATATTTGCCAAGTGACTGCATTGCAGTGCCCCCGCTCCACGCGTTTTGAATTATATACACTAAACTATGCTATGCCATTTCTAGACAAGAAGACAAGTAGAGATTATTACTTTGGACACGCTAGGAAAGTTAAAGTTTAAACGAATAAGTAACTTTTTTAATTTTGAAAAACATTTCCTTAAAAGGACGAATCAAAAGAGCTCATAAAAGCCTTCCGGAATAATGTATAATTTTAAAAGTTATAATTTTAAGCAAAATTGTTATGTAGTAGGCTTGTTACAGTTTATGTGCAGACAAGTTCTACGTAGTATCTGCTAAAATTTGTTCCTAAAAACCTTATTATATGAACAGTAGCCGTAAACAATTTCTTTGTATTTCGTATCTCGAACACTGTAATGTTTAGCATAATAATATTATATAGTAATATTTTATTATTATTCATTTTAGTTAAATATACTTGGTCTTAATTTTGTTAATTTAAAAAATAGATCATCATGTTGTGTTGGTATTTTCATGGCAAATTTTCACCGACGATCTTTGTTTCATTGAGTGTGTGTATCTATATATTTCGTTGCTATATATTCTATGTTTTAATCATGTTTATTGATTGTTTTATTTATAAATTATTTTAATGATCATCAATTTCGATATTTACAATTTGCCGGGATCCCCGTGACGGGTGCCTTTGTTTTGGTTTATTGCATTTATTTTTATTATTAGTCTTAAAAATTAACAGAATATTACCCTTAAATTTTTTGCTTACTTTTAATTTCGATATACATGAATAAAAAAATGTCCAATTTGGTGTATGAATCAAGGTGGTTAGTACACATAAATAAATAATACCTAAGGGAGTTTTACGACATCAGTTTTAATACAACAACAATATTAAGCAATGTATTACATGAACTAAGCGATTAATTTCGCCACTACCATTCTTTTATATTGTGAATAGCGGGGAGTGTACGAAAGTTTATTTTGCAAATGCAGAGAAATGAGTGTTGCGTCGAGTTCTGTTCCGGCTGTCTCGGGAGGGTCTTTGTTCGTGTGCTAAATGAATGACGTTTGCCAAATTATTCCTCATTTTTCTGCCTGGAAATAATCTATTACTTTTTTTATATTTCGTTTACAACCTCTTTAGTGACCATCTTCTATAGAGGTTTTATATGTAGACCTTTTATAAAAGTGCCTGGCGCCATAGATATTTGTTCTTGTATTTTTGTCTCGCCTGTTTCTAAAAGGCTTAACGGATATAATTTTTGACGTATTTTTTATTTTATTTTGTGGGATTTCTACCAACGCGATAATTAATGTAGGCCCTTTCTGCAAGAAGTCAATTTAGTAAAGATAACTGGCGCTATTCTTTAAAGACTCCCTTCGTATCTCACTCGTTCTGTAGATCACTCCAGTGAGAGTTAACATGAGAACAAAATAATCTGAAGAAATGACTTAAAATAAAGTAGAAAAAAGAATAATATAACACAAATAAGACAATATAATAGAAAAATTGTAGCTTAGTAATATTTATGTTTATGCTTTTCTGAGACAGAAATAAATGGTTTAGAAAAAAATACTACCACCGGACCGACGTCACTTAAATGGGATAATGGCAAATATTTTAGTATTTTATTATACCGCCAAACAATAATACTTAGTATTGTTGTGTACCGGTTGGAATATTGAGTGACAGAACCATAGCCTCGTAGTTCTAGGGTTGGTGGCGTATTGGTGATGGATAGGTGATATTTCTATCGGTCCCAATGTTTGTGGGGGTGGTGACCACTAATCATCAAATGGCCAAATTGCACATCCTCCTATATTTTAAAAACGTATATTATAATATATACATCCTGGTACATTATTCACCAAGGCCATGTGATCCTAAACTAAGCAGAGCTTGTATGGACACCAGACAACTGATATACTACATATACTACTTTTCTTTTGTAAATATATACTTATATAGATAATTACACCCACACTCAGGACAAACAGACATGTTCATGCATACAAATGTCTGTCCTGGGTGGGAATCGAAGCCACAATCTTCGGCGTGAAAGCAAGTATCTGCCAACCACGCCAAACAGCCCAAAAAATGTAATACTATTACTTAATAAAAAATAACTAAAAACGAATATATGCTTGATATACCAAATAATGTAATAACTACAAAACAAATGCAGTATAACAATTTGCGGATCTTCATCGCAGTAACAAAAGGTCTTGTTACACATTATTTTTTTAAGCAAATTGTTAGTTTGAAATGCTTTTAGCGGCATTTACGTGGCAATGAATAATGTTGTGCAATTTTGAAGACATCTCCATTAATAATAGTTGTCTGGTTTTTTTATAAATTTTATGCTAATATTTTTATAAGGAATTTATTCTAAAACTCTATCCGCTGTAATAATACCATAAATGCGAATGGAACACTATCTGTTACACTTTCGTGGCTAAAAAACTAAATTTTGATGTAATTTCATATGAAGCAATCATGAACCCCAACGTATAATATAGGCTAATTTTGATGCCTTATACCTGATATCCCCTAACATTTCGTCAAAAACTTGTTATGTATAACTATTGGTGTACTATTAAAAATATAGTCATAAAATGTTATTTATTATATTTGATGACTATGTATATATTAGGTCCTTACATATGAAATTGGCGTTTTGTACGGGAGGAATATAAAGTCAATTTTTTTTTGTAAAATATATTTAATTAATTAAAGCATGCACCGTCGTAACAGTAACAGCCTGTAAATGTCCCACTGCTGGGCTAAGGCCTCCTCTCCCTTTTTTTTTGAGGAGAAGGTTTAAAGCTTATTCCACCACGCTGCTCCAGTGCGGGTTGGTGGAATACACATGTGGCAGAATTTCGATGAAATTAGACACATGCAGGTTTCCTCACGATGTTTTCCTTCACCGAAAAGCACGAGATGAATTATAAACAGAAATTAAGCACATGTAAATTCAGAGGTGCTTGCCCGGGTTTGAACCCATGTTCATCGGTTAAGATTCACGCGTTCTTACCACTGGGCCATCTCGGCTTTTATATAAAGACAATAGATATCTGCCGTAATCGTTTGGCCAGATTTTAGAAAGCTGTAGTGAACGATACCGGCGCTAGTCCACCAAAAACTCACAAGTAACTTTTTCTGAGTCAAGCTGTTTCAAAACTCAAATAAATACCAGCTAAATGAATTTATAAATTTGAATTTGGAATTCTTAACCAAAGAGGAGGTATTTCAGATCAAAGTAGTCAGTACGACAAAACGATAATTTTATATGTAAGGACCTAACATTATTTTGTTTGGATATTAGTTAATATACATAATTAACCTCATTGTATTTTTTTTACTTCTTACCAATTTTGGATAAAACGTGATTAAAAAATTAATTGAAAAAATGTTTTACTTAATTTGCACCTAGCGACGCAGGTTCGTCCATGAATTACAATATTAAACACGAAAATTTTGTTCTTAATAGTTTGTATCATATCTAGGTTCAAATGGTTACCCAGCCTTAGTCTGGAGTTAAATCTTTTAAAAAGAACCAGTTCTTTTGTTAAGCGGTTCGTTTTATTTTTCTAATTAAAAATAATCTCATTGTGTCGCATCCACAATGGTAGTGCGTCGTGTGCATTGGCCGTAAAATCAGTGGTTATCTTTTGGTTTTTATACGATGAGATGTAAAGAGCACCATCAGCGGCAGATTTAAATTGTTTTTAATTTATTCTCTGTCACGACAATTACTTTAACTTGGAAATCTAATTAATTTGTTTTTACTTCTTATTTTACAGTAAACTATACACATAGTAGCTTGACTGATTCGTTGTTCTAGTGGCTAGATGAGGCCGTAGATACCGAGTTCTTAGGTTCAAACTCTAGGTCGGGCCAATAAAACGTTATAGATTTTTTCTGTGAAAGAATCTCACTAGCAGCCCGGAATAGGCAGTGTATATTCCTGTGCCTGAGTCCTCTCGCATTATGAGATTGCATATGTATTAACACACACTGCGCTTTATTATATTCTGCAAAGTTGGCTAATCTCTCAGAAATTGGCCAGGAGGACATCATCATAGTAGTTTATAAATTTTTACTAGCTGTCCTCGCGGTTTCTCCGATAGTGGGTCGTGGCGTAATATTATGAGTGACTAGTGACTGACTAATGCAAATACATTTTTTTTTCAAATCAATAAGTAGATCCTGAGACTAGCGTGTTTAAAATCCTGTAACCACCAACCAAATTTTAAAATACAGTGTTATAAAGTATTTAATTTTAAATGTCAGTTAAATTACAGGAGACGTACATCATATCATAAATCATTTTAGGTAGCTTGTTGATGTTGTAAGCAATAGATAGTACTTTAATTGCTTCATTGATCTTGTACCAGGGGAAGAGTCATGGATGCGTTACATCGATACGATTACGTAGCATCTCCGAAGTTGGCCAATCCTACATAACCCTAGGGACCGGTTCCACTTCTCTTCGATTTCCCTTGTGTGAAAAAAAGTCCCAGAGACTATCTTATAACGTTGCACAGCCAAGGGTCCTGGTTTTAATATAGGGTCAAACCAATATTGGATGTATTTTTAATACAGTACAGTAGCAGTGCGTAGTTTAAAAGTATTCAGAGATACCGGGATACTCTTCGGTACCTCGTCCTGTAACTGAACTCCTTACGGACTTCCGGTCTTCTTGGATTTGAAGACATAATGGATAATAATTAGAGTGAGGCTCAGTTGTTCAGAACAACATCATCATCATTATCTTACAGTGCCAACGTTAATGGACGGAGAATCACGTTTACCAAAAGAAGATTTATTGGCTCGCTTACAAATGTATTAAAAATAACACAACCTCAGTAACATATTTGAATTAATATCGTAATATCAAAGTTTGAAAATTGAACTAAACTGTATCTTCTATACTAACAAGTTTATTATTTTATGGAGAATATATATTCTTTACTTTGTTGAGAGTTAACAGAATAAAATATGTGAGTTAGGAGTGAAAAATGTCACACGTTGCTATTGAGTTTCGAATATTGAAAAATTTAGTGTAAGATTGTTCATATTGCCAATATTCCATGCAAGGGACACTTCAATTCTTTGATTTATGTTCAATTCAGGTAGTTTCGCTGGAGAAAAGCGTTGAATTATTCAGTATTTAATATGTGCTAGCATTTTATGTGGAATACACTTATTCAGTTTCGTACGTTTCATAACATAAGTTCGTCAGGAACGTGTTTCTTTGTATTATCATTTTATGATCAGATAATGGCGTGTTATTCCATCCGTTTATATAATAGTTAAACAGTGATTACTTGACATTAACATACCAACATAAGATGGTATACCTAAGGCTGCTTGCAGTAGTTTAAACAAAAGTTGTTTAACTATTATAAGTTTTTAAAGTGTCAATGCTTAGAAGTTTATACCATCCACTTTTCCCGTGTGCAGAAGTTCATCCGACTCGTGCAGGTTTTTCACGATGTTTTCCTTCACCACCGAGCAGGAGATGAATTACAAAAACATAAAATTCAGTGATTCCTTGGATTTAATTGGAATTAGTAATTTTGGGTGAGAATCGTGGTTTATTATGGACCTAGACTGGTTTTCTTGCAAAGAACACTGCGCTGACTCCAAAAATAGGGGAAAATGGCAATGAATGTTGATAATATCTACAATGTTATGTTATTAATGGTGGTAAGTTACATAGCAATATAGAGAAATATATTATATTTTTTACAAATAAAAAGAAAAATATTTTTCAAATGCTTAATTTGTATTTATATTGGTCAAAAATGTGCACTCACCCTTAAAGGAACACCGTATTGGAACGGCGCGTTTGTATAGTTCCAAATATCTTATAAAAGAGAGTAGGCCTTTACTCTGGAACTACTACCTGTTACTTTTTTACTATGGTGATGTTATCCATGTCTTATTTACCATCATGAAAAATTTAAGTCAACCATCCAAACACACAAACGTTTCTCATATTAGTAAGCTCAAAATGTAGATATAAAAATGTAAGTGTTGTTATATGTAAGTTCGTATTTTAACGCTCAATGTTTTTATCCCTACTGACAAGGGTGCACTATTCATCATAATATCACACTTGCTGTCAAGGTAACGTCTAACTCATATTAGTTTTCGGTTCCGCTGTTTTATGCATGAACTACTTCAGTAATAAATATAGTCATGAATATATCGATGTTTAGATAATATTAAGAAAAGATAAGGGTTAAAAAGTTGTTAGAAATCCTCTGAATTAGAATAACTTGGCAAATGGTTGGTGGTTTATACGTATTTGTTAAATTATTATATCGATGGTATTGTATTGGTTGTCAAGTTATTTTTTTGAGAACTATTTATAAGATAATTTTATAAAGATTAAAATAATCGTCAGTTATTATAGTAATACTATAAGCAAAACAATATTTTTAGAAGATTATTTCGAAAGTGGAAAATATTTAGAAAAACCTTGCCACGTAGTGTTACAACTGGCACCTACCTTGCTCCGGGCTGCGTTCACTCGATAGTAGAATTTTGTGCAAGACTATCCATTTACTTATATTATTACTCATATATCTTCAAATACTAAAACATACATACTTAGTATTGTTGTACTTCGATGTAAAGGTTGGGTAGAGGGGCAATCCCGCGTAGTTGATGCTCTTTTTTCTTGGGGCTCCAAACACATGCCCTCGGACCTGTTGTGACTAATTCCTGCCTACCTTAATTAAAACAGAATTAAATATTTATATTTTAATTATTTGAATACTGTATTGGCCCGTGATTTCGTCTAGTTAACTAGGATCCTAATAATGTTGTTTTCGTAATAACCGTGTTCTTTTAGAGCGTCAGAGATCATATGTTCAACAAACTATAGAGGAGTCAAATAAAACTATGTTTGTCTTTTAAATGTTTTTACTATAAATATTTTGTTTTATGTAATTGGTTAATATTTGCAAATCAAATTAATTAAGAGAAATTGTAAACAATTTCAGTTATGAGATTCCGGTCCCATTTCCTTTAGTGGTCTCTCTCATTGTCTTCCTTACCAGAAATTTTAGAGATTTCTTATATCTTATGGCTAGTATTTGTCTTTTCTGACCGGGTTTTCAATTAGATATATAAGGTCACACCACTGAATGGTCACCAGAATCTCGTCTGTTGTCTAGCAGTGAGGTTGACAATTGGTTCGGATAAGATGTTATACTCTACCCTCCTCGTACTTAGTGTGGACAGAAAAACTAAAGCTTCTTTTTATATGTAAAAGAGACGTGCATTTAAATAAATTCAATTAAACGTTGAATTCAATACCAGATTCAAATTTCTCAATATAGGAGCTCTAACTTTCATAAACAATAGAAGCATTGAAATGCCGATTATACAACCCATGTTCACCAGGCTCTGTGCAATTCATTCCGATGATAATATGTGGAGGCAAACAAACCAGTTTGTTAAATTAAGGCGATGTAGTCTTTATTTTAAGAGTTCTAAGTGCTAATTTTGTATATCCCATCACAGATGTTAGGTTGTGAAGATGTCAATCTCACAAAATGCTCTTTGATTCTTATTTTACCGCAGGTTACTCGTATTTATTAATGGCAATTTTAAAGTTAACTTAGTATTGTGAGCTAAGGATTATTACATTAATTTTTATTAGTTCATTTTATAGTTTCGTTCTTGTATATTTTAATTTAGATTAATAATTAATTTTGTTGTGTGTTACTTTGTGTGCTCAAAGTCAGTAGCAATAAAGAGTTCCACTAATTTCTGGTCTCATCATCATATCAGCTTGATGATGTCAAATTATTGAATTGCATTTCCGATTTCAATTCTATAAGATGATTAGACTGTACCGTAACTGCATGTGAATGTCCCACTGCTGGGCTAAAGGCCTCCTCTCCCCTTTTTGAGGAGAAGGTTTTGAACTTATTCCACCACGCTGCTCCAATGCGGGTTGGTGGAATACACATGTGGCAGAATTTCAGTGAAATTAGATACATGCAGGTTTCCTCACGATGTTTTTTCTTCATCGTAAAGCACGAGATGAATTATAATCACAAATTAAGCACATGAAAATTCAGTGGTGCTTGCCCGGATTTGAACCCACGATCATCGGTTAAGATTCACGCGTTCCTACCACTGGGCCATCTCGGCTCAAGATAATTAGAAGATTTACTCACATACTGACTTTGTTAACTATATATGTACAAATGAATTTAATATGTATATAGCATTTAAAACAAGACTTATAGATAACAAACAAGTTACATTTCATATAGTAATTATATTAAAAATAGCCGATATGGCCCAGTGGTTAGAACGCGTGGTTTGTAACCGAAGATTGCGGACTTCTACCCGGGCAAGAAGCACTGAACCTTCAAGTGCTTAATTTGTGTTTATAGGTCTTAACAAAACCTGCGTAATTATGTCAGATGAAAGTCTTACACATGTAACCAACACAGATTGGAGCAGCGAGAGGAATTAGCTTCAAACCATCTCAACAGCAGAGAAGGCCTTAGTCCAGCTGTGGGACTTTTATGGGCTATTATTACTTTACGTTACATTCATTTTTTTAAATATTATCGTTTTACTCATAAGTTATGGATTCCAGATTCAAGAACAATATTGAAAAGTATAAACTGTTTCCGATTGAGCTTACACTGTTGTTCATTAATAAAAAAACTTTAAACGAAGGCAACTGGTTTTTCAAATGAATACTTCATAAATATTTGCAAGTACTTTTAACTAAGAGAGTAATTAAAATAAAAGGAAATACATTTAAAAAATTCAGACACAATTTCAATAACTTTTAGTAGTTTCAAGTGATGACATTTATAATATAATAATTTGATATCATTACTCTGATATAGGCAAGATAGATTGAGTGGGACAGTTATATAAAATCACTTGATAGAGTGAGATGCAAGATGGTTGAGTTTCCAGTGGACAGCCGGTTCTAAACGGGGCCGCAATGCGGGCGACGTATTTAAAACTCGTATGCCTGAAACTGATTTATGCTAAGGTCTTTATAATTTATCGGTATTCAGCTTACAGCAATTATCACGAACTATGCGTTTAACGCTGTTTAATGGGATGATTAAGGCTATTCGTTTGATGTCGTGGAAAAGGGCTTGTTTGAACTGTTTGTTTGAAATTCATTATTATTTTGACATAAATTGCTTACATGTGTTCATGTATTGTATATTACAGGTACAAATGTCCTTTATCGCATTATTAATAATGCATTGACGATTTCAGTGAGGATTTACACATATTAACTTGTCAATTTGGTTTATGGTAAAAATTACAAACGGCTTTTCTAAGAAAGCTCAAAGAAATAAAATTAATATTTGAGTAAAATTCAACGATTGTAATTATATAAATGTTGTTTAGCGGCTGTTTAATTAACAACAAACAGTAATTTCTCTCTTACTTTCATTATTAATTTAACATTCGAAATAGGAAGACACAGCGTTGCTTACCCAATCACCAGCTTATCACTTTTTATAAGAAAGACCGTAATTTTATGTAAATAAATATTATGTCATAATATAATCTTAACCTAAGTCTTATTATTTATCTTCTTATATAATATACAAGGATCATTAATTAGCCGTTGTAGTCTAAAAAAAGATATTCTATTGAAAGCTATCAAAAATTATCACTAAGGATTTTAATTTTTGTTATATTCTTTATTTGAAAACAAATAATCATATTAACTTAAAAGCATCTTAGATTTCACGATAACTTATAAGATATTAGATTTCTTAAATGCTGTTTCCAATCCAGACCCGACAGAAGGAATGAAATACTCGTAAACATTAAATAACTGGAAACCTGCATCGCTTCCTGCAATCGGTATTAATTTCTAGCATGGGGCTAAGGGCGGTCACACGCGGGATGGCAGCGGAAATTTATTACAAAGGAAATAATTTTTTTATCAGAATTAAAATTATTGGCAATTTGAAATCACTCTTCTGTATATTGAAAATATGTATAAGTAAGCGTTGAAAATATACTATATATACGCTACGTAAAATATAAAATAATATTAAGAACGTGTATTATGTTCAGGCTGATTTATCATATTAATATATATAATTTATTGTTTGGCAGTTGTTTCAATGTCTCCTTCAGCCTATCGTATTATACATACATATTTTATGTATGTATCTTCACTGCTACGTATATTCTTAAAGTCAAATTAAATAATTTTATATTAAATTCAACTGGTGGTAGAGCTTTGTGCAAGCTCGTCTGGGTAGGTACCACCCACTCATCAGATATTCTACCGCAAAACAGCAGTACTTGGTATTGTTCTGTTCCGGTTTGAAGGGTGAGTGAGCCAGTGTAATTACAGGCACAAGGGACATAAAATCTTAGTTCCCAAGGTTGGTGGCGCATTGGCTGTATAAGCGATGGTTGACATTTCTTACAATGCCAATGTCTAAGGGCGTTTGGTGACCACTTCCCATCAGGTGGCCCATATGCTCGTCCGCCTTCCTATTCTATATATAAAAATAAATAAATAAATAAAAATAACACAATTTTAGCACCTGATTAAGCACAAAGTGATGAAGAGAGCGCTCAGCGTAATATTTCTTTTATATATTTTTTAATAATTATATAAATGTTAAGCAGGTAGTTTTGGTTATACTCAATATTATAGGGATAGTATAAATCTATTGTACTCAGCTTATTAGCTTAAACTTCGATACGTATGACAGTCGCAAAAGTGTACGATGCCTTATTTTTCCCTGTTAAGTAATTGCCTCAATTCCATATCTCGTAGAGCTACCTCACTGGTTTATAAAAAACTAACTCCACATTGTACGTTTCATAGTTTTTAATTTTTTAACAGATAACTCTATTCACGTTTTCTTTAAGTTAAACAGATCTGTGTATGGATATGTTAAAAATTTACCTCTTACGATTTTACTTCGTTTGTTTTAGTTTATTTTGAAATGATTTTGTCCTATTTTTTATCTATGAAGGTAAATTTTTACTTAGATGTTTATTGAATTATTTTAAATTAATCTAAATTAAGTTTTAACTTATGTAAATGTAAATATTCGATACTTGTATACTTACAGTAAGTATACAAGTTCTTTTGTCACATTATGTAAATAAAATACTTTTTGCTTTTGAGATTTTGTTTTCTGCATTACTTTACCTACTACTCACTACTCACTTGGATAGTATACTGTTTGACAAACCACACTTTGAAAGCAAGCAATTAATTAAGTATTCACAATTATATCATAACAGTAAATGTCCCACTGCTGGGCTAAGGCCTCCTCTCCCTTTTTTGAGGAGAAGGTTTTGGAGCTTATTCCACCACGCTGCTCCAGTGCGGGTTGGTAGAATACACATGTGGCAGAATTTCTATGAAATTAGACACATGCAGGTTTCCTCATGATGTTTTCCTTCACCGAAAAGCACGATATGAATTATAAACAGAAATTAAGCACATGTAAATTCAGAGGTGCTTGCCCGGGTTTGAACCCACGTTCATCGGTTAAGATTTACGCGTTCTTACCACTGGGCCATCTCGGCACGTAATTATAATTTGTCTTTAATTATTGAATGAAATTGCAAAAAGTAAAGTTAAAGTGTAAACGATAATTCTTGGAAAACATAGAAAATTATTTATTTGATTATTTGTTTTGTCTTTAAATTTTGCCCCCAAAGAAAATGATTAAACAGTCATTGATTTAGCTCGAGGGAGAGCTGGAAGTTTAAACAACATTTTTAAATCTCTTTCAACTCGGAACGATGGACTACGGTTCGAACTTTAACAAACGAACTAATTGCATTTTTTTTGTTTTAAATACTTTAAAAAAATCGCGTAGTTGGATAGCGTAAACGAAGTAATTATTGGTGTTGTAGCGGAGTATATAGCAGGCGAACAGAGTTTATTTAAAGACACAAACACAGATTTACTCAGAGACACTAGTTAAACATATTGATTGCGATATTATGAGATAGGACAGAAACAAAGTCACGAGTTGTTTAGCGCGTGGCTTACAGCTGACTGCTGATCGGCCGGTACATCGACGCGAGCGCCGCCCCTCTGGGCTGCGGCCGATACATTAACTCTCCACTAACAAATAATGTTTGTATGTTCGCTTTACAAACAAATTATATATTTTTTAAATAATTTTTTTGTCATATAATTTATTAATATTTTTATATATTTTGTAATTTACTTTTATATTAATTTTTAATTTATTTATTGATTATGCTACAGTGTGAAATGTTAGGTTCGAAAAAGGTGATTCTTTAAGAGTTTTTTTAATTAAAATGGTTAACATAGTGGACCTGATATTAATTGGTCACAATTTCCTAACACCGTTAATACTATGCATTCTTATATTAAAAAACTGATTAATTTCAAGTATTTTAAATAGCTCTAAAATACTCCCATCAGTGTTTATTATATAATGTTGTCCTAAATTGTAAAAGTGAGTTGCAAAGAAAAATTGATAAAAAATTTGGTTATTATTAAAAAAAAAATTATTAACCTATTATGCTCATATATTTCTTAGATTATCGACGAATGTATAATATCACACTTTATAAAAATGTAAGCCCTATTTTATATGTAAGTTAGTAACAGCCTGTTAATGTCCCACTGCTGGGCTAAGGCCTCCTCTCCTTTTTGAGTAGAATGTTTAGAGCTTATTCCACCACGCGGGTTAGTAGAATACACATGTGGCAGAATTTCAATGAAATTAGACACATGCATGTTTCCTCACGATGTTTTCCTTCACTGTCAAGCACGAGATGAATTATAATCACAATTTAGCACATGTAAATTCAGTGGTGCTTGTCCGGGCTTAAACCCACGATCATCGGTTAAGATTTACGCGTTCTAACCATTAGGTCATCTAGGCTTTTTTACTAGAGATATTTTTTTTTTATCTAGGCGTCATCACATGAAATTATAATATTGTAGGAATTTCTTTCGACGGGGCGTGGCCTAGCGGCTCGACTTGATCACGTGATGATCATCGTGGTGCGGACTGGCCTTGGCGAGCTCATCGGTCGGCTAGGCTGCCGTTAGGTATTTCTGCTATATTGCTATCTCATAAATAATATCAAAGTTGCTTAGTTTTGATTTCTTTTTTTGTTCTATTTTGTTTCTAAATTGTACGTAACTTTATTGTTGTGTAATAGTTTTGATTTATCTATTAAAAAATCTATTTCCATCCTGATTTCTAAAAATATAATATATATTTTACTTTATCAATTAGTCAAAATTAATAAAATAAATTTTTGAGATATAAATTCTGAAATCATAAACCATAAAATTATAATAAGTATGCTTCAAGATAATTTACTAATAATAAAATGTAATAACAATTATATCATTCAGCTACTCCAAAGATATTTTACAAAGGAAGTTCCCTCTCTCCTAAATATCGAATACGAAAAAATCTTTAAGAACGAGGTCACATTCCGCTTCTGAATTCTTATTTGTTTTGGACATCGTTTCCTTGTCCTGAGGAAAAATAGCCTTTTAAAAGTGACACTTATTGCAAAGGAAAAAAAACATCTGAAAACTACAAATTTGGTGTAACAGTTCCACGTTCCTTTTAAAAATGAATTTCGAGGCATTGTTTAAAGATTAAATTAGGACCTTTGTAATAACATTATTATAATTTTCAAGAATATAAAAATTAAATGGACGTAATGATATTTGAAAATGTTTATATTGAAAATGTGTTAATTTAATAAAACAGATGTTTAAATTATATAAATATAAAAAAACACATTATCGAACCCAGAGTAACTCAATAATCTAAAAAAAAAACAGAGACAGTGGAACAACCCTTCTCTAGCAGTGGAAGATCGGAAGCTTTGTTAGCTCATTATTGTTCCAAGAAGCTATCATTAAATGCGTACATTAAAACGGAAAGAGATAGGGAACGTTTCTCAAGATCCTAGATTACGTCGTAGACAGAATGGAGTTCTTTACAAAAGATTAATTATCTGGTACTGCTAGGATTTAACTGCTTACATCAGATTGTTTTTTTTGTAATATTTTTTCCTTTCAATTTTTTAACCCTTGTAATTTGTTTTGGTGAATAAAGAAGGTGACAGTATTTTCCTTTAGAATAATATTCTTATTTCAAACATTCTATCTTCAAATTAAAAATAAACACAATTCAAATAAATACAGTGAATTTAAATTTGATATTTTAATTAAATTTGACATTAGGAAGATTTGACATTGAGAGAGATCTTGAATAATCTATGGTATTTATTCTATGACACTCGTATAAAAATAGTGTTTATTAATATTAAATTGGATATAAGTAGTTAAGTGGAATTGTATTATATTATAAACAAAGCTATATTATATGTAAGTGTAAGATTAGTTTGTTCTTACTTCTCTGATTGAAATATGTGGTAAAGATGATTTGTTTATAAATATATTATAAAATGGAAATAAACTTTAATTCTGAATGAAATAAAAAAAAAACAAAACAGTGTACATTGCCAGTCGGGAAACTGGTAGTTCTTAATAAGAAGTCCTGAAATCAGCCTTGTTCTAGAACTTCTCTGGAATCTTTAAGGCTGCTATTATAAACATATAATGTCACAAACCACACACGATATTAATAGCTTCACAACCCCTCATGTGTTATGTATGAAACCCCAAAACGCACTTGTTAGGGTATTCTGAAATCGCTATATTTAATGTGACAACGTGAACTGGTTTCCTCGGGACCTTTTTACAAATTGGTGACACAATAATATTTATACAAATATATGACCTATGATAATGCGAATAAAGATGCATTTATCGAAGCCAGGATTGTGTGTTATTTATATTTGGGAACCCAAAAATCTTTGAAGGCTTTAAGGAATAGGTTTTGTGAATGATATGATTTGGTTGTATTAGAGATGAAAATAAAGTAGAACGAACCATGTTTTATATGAAATAAAGTTCCTTTACAAAATTTTATAACCTCTTTCGATAAGTATATACAAAACGGCGGTCACTTAGACCGCTATATATAAAATATATGGTAGATGAGTCGCCATATTTCTTAATCGTCAATGTAACTTAGACGAGACAAGGGATCGAATACGGGTCAAAATATTATGAAGTTGTAATTTTCGATATTATTATATAATAAAAAGGCATACAAGATATCTACTGAGCTTAATCAGCGCTATCAATGCTCTTGCTCCGTCTCTTTGAAGAGCGTTACGGGATCGCTTGCGCATCCTACAGTGACGCCCCGTCGGTTGACCCCCTCTGCAAGCCGTCATTCCAAGGGTTTTCGAAGTACAGATGCCTTGGACTCGAATCCTGGGTCGAGTTAATAAATAAAATATTGGGAGTTTTTGTTCAAAAATTATCTGTAGCCAGTGTTGACATTCCCGGACCTCAGAAACCATGTAAAGACGTTGGTCCAGCGCCTAAACCTCCTACGATTATGATGGAGAGGGCTTAGGCGACTGTCCTATATATCTATGTGGGCGACGAAATATACACTGTACGTGTTTGTGCGTGTGTAATCTGGTATCATAATTCGTTTAGAATGGCCCTGTGGTGCAAACCGGTCAAACGGAACATCATAATCATCGTTATTAACTCATTAGTCAATTCAAAGTTCAGGTGATTAAAAATAAAAGAATGGTAGAATTAAAGCTATAAATTGGTTGCTCTTTAAGATTCAACAAGTGACAGACCATGATAATCATGCGATTAGTGGTTTTATTATGGTTATATGTAAAAAACATTTTATAAAACAGTAATATTTAATTCTGTAAGCGTCACTCGATAAGAAGGTCAAATACACCAGCGCGACAAACCGAAGCGTAAGCCATGGTGTTAAGATGAAAATAAATCTTGTACCACACATGCGCAAACAAACTATTCTTTCTCTGTTTTGCTGTAGCGAGCGAGATAATCGCATGGTCGTAAAGGGTGGTCCTAGCTTTAACTATGTTTCCGCTTCGCTTTGCTAAGACTGTGTGATTTATAAGGACTACCCGTTATATATATAACTTATTTTTGGTTAATTCGGATATTTAAGATTTCAAAACGCATAAACAATATTTTAATTAACAACAAATATGTTTACGAATAACGTCGACATTTTATATCCATATAAAACCATTTCTAATTTTAATTTGCAATATTAAAAGGTGAGAAGAAGAAACGAAATGAAAACGCTTAATCCTTAGTAGGACAAAAGGAACTTTTAATGAGAGCGATACGGAACGTAGCTCATAATGCAACTGCTAAAATCTTCATACCTACATATTATATAACATTTATATATTTAACGCTTTAAACGATTAATGCTGTAAATTAAAGGCTTAATATTAGTGAATATTTTAAGAATTCAATACAATATTATAATCTATTTCCATACTTTTTCGGAATAACTTAATAGACTTTAAATAGCTTATGAATTTTGAAGACCGTTGAATAATATTTAAATTAAGAATACATATTTAATACGATATAAAGGTTATAAATAAGATTATGATTTTAAAAGGGATCTCTAAAATTTTCCCGTTCCATATTAATTTAAAAGCAAATCACATTCATGCCTCGACGGACCCCGAGTCGCATCTGGCCAGTTAAAAGTTGCTAGTAAATTGGCATGAGTACACCGCATAACTTTGTAAACAGCGGGGTTTAAGGTACAGGGGAATGCTTTTATTACAGAATCAATACCTTTATCTGCTTGGAAGATGGATAGTATGAAAATTCTGTATTAATAATGCGAAGTTATATATAAAATACATTCGGTGATTTTGCGTGATGCCTTTAGGGGATGACAGATGTTTCTCGTATAAGCTGTGTCCTATTTTTAAAGGAAAGTCATTCGAATCTAATAATGTTAATAAGGTCTATTTTAGACAGAAATCTGAAACACATAACTTGGAGAATTAATAAATAATAAGTAGCGGAGTAGCGGAAATTTCTAGGAAAAAAACATGGATCATAAAATTCAACCCACTCATTTGATAAACGAATAATGAATTGAAAATTTTTTTTTTCTCCATGCTTCCTGCTATAACTTAAGTCCCGCTTAAAATATCTTACACAGACTTTCTTCGGAGTTTCATGTCGAGTTGTTAGTTTGGGAAGATATGAAAATATCTTGTTATTTTAAAACTACTTCGACTTCGCTTAAACAAAATGTCTTAACACAATAATTATGTTCAAATAATGATAAAAAAGAACGACGAACATAATGTTTCACTTTTAATTTATTCTAAAATCAAATTAAAAAATAAATTAATAAAGAAATTTTTTCCACTGATGGGAAAAGTCTTGAGGAACACTTTGCTCTAATGCAGGTTGATCATTTGTATGTTTCAACATGTGGTTATGGTGCAGAATCATCAGACACATGCAACTTTTTTTGTTAGCTTTTCCTTTATACTCGTGTTCGATATAAATTATAAATACAATTAATTTGTTTGCACACTAAAGTTTGACATGTGGAGCGATGTTTTTTCGTTATTAAGAACGCAATCTTCAGTTAAGATTAACGTGTTCTATTTAGGCCAACCCGGCTTATTTTATTGCCTTATATGTATGCTTTCTAAGTGTAAACATCGCCAAGTGAAGACAGAACTTCAGAAGCATAATTACTCAAAATAATAATTCTTATTAGCAAGCATTCGTTTTTACTAAAATTGTTATTTATGTAATTGCCTGTTTCCAATTCTTCAGTAACAAATAAACAACATTTATTACAAATATATGTTGACAAAACAAAAGGTTAAATTTGTTATTTCGTACATGCAGCTTAAGATAACCATGCTCTTTATTTGTTTAAGTATCACGTTTCTTTGCGAAATGAATTTAATTCTGTAAAATTATTCCATGCAATATAAATTGGTATTCATAAGTGCGGTGTTTTAATATAAGTTCGCAAATAACACCTTCTAACTTATTTTTGAACATGCTGCGCTCCGTGCATCACGCTCTGTTTTATTTAATACGAGAAAATAGGTATGCTATTAAGTAGCGTGCTTTTTCACGGGCATAAATATTAAATATATATTATACTTGTTTGCTACTAATTAGCATCTGATTGAAATTAGTGTAATCTTAAGCTCCTACGTAGAATTATTTACTAAAAGTCAACGAGATATCTCGTGAGCGAAAACGCAGGTAGTGGTGAATTTTATATATACTTTTAGGAATCAGGATGGAAATAGGTTTTTTAAAAAGATTAATCAAAACAGCTAAATAACAGTAAAGTAAACGTATATTGTAACGAACAATTTAGACACAAAAATAGAACAAACGAATCAAAACTGAGCAACTGAAATATTATTTATGAGGTATCCTCCATGACCGAGAGTCCAAGCAGAAATGTCATAACGCCAGCCTGGCCGTCCGATGAGCTCGGCAGGGCTGGCGACCCCACCACGATGACCATCATGTGACCAAGTCAAGCCAAGTCAAGGCAACGAGGCGTTGCCTAGCGGCTTGACTTGTTCTTGTTCGGAAGATATTTCTAACAATACTATTTAATATTATTATTAATAGCATTATATAAAGTTTATACGTCATTTAAAGCATTGAAAACGATATTTACATATTACAACTGTTTGAAATTGACGTATAGAACATTTATTACAATAGTCAAAGTTTGCTTGTTAACGGTTTAGTGACATTCAAATTTTATGCTAAGTAGCTAAACGTAAACGGAAACCATTGGATACATATTCATAAGTTAATTGTATGATACCACACATAAGTTACCACCTTTCAACCCAAAATATTTAACTAGTATTAAATGTACTAATAACACATACGCCAAATGTTCTGTAACAGACCATGAGGTTAAAACACAGCTTCTATCCTTAAATTGCAATAAAGGGGCGGGACCCGATCTAATACCACCTATATTTATTAAAAATTGTGCTAAAGTTTTAGTTAACCCTCTTACAACTATATATAATAAATCACTTCAATCGGGAATATTCCCAGCTAAATGGAAAGTTGCTTATATAACACCAATTCATAAGTCTGGAGACATTAATAATATAACTAATTACAGACCAATATCCATACTATCTACTTTTGGGAAAGTTTTTGAGTCACTAATTCAAAAAAAGATGTATTCTCATTTAAAACCTTACTTTGATTCATACCAGCATGGCTTTTGTCCACATAAATCCACAACATCTAATCTAGTTAGTTACATATCTGATATTTCTGAAGCTGTGGATAAGAATAATGAGGTACATGCTATATATCTGGATTTTAAAAAAGCGTTCGACTTAGTCCACCACGACATTCTTATAACCAAATTGGAATGTATGGGTATTCATGGTTCCTTGTTACGTTGGTGTGAGTCATACTTAAAGAATCGATCCCAATTAGTTGCCATGAAAGGTTTTAAATCTCTCGAATGTAATATACCCTCTGGTGTACCGCAAGGGTCACACCTAGGACCTTTGTTTTTCCTTGTTTTCATTAATGATGTTGGAAAAGTACTTAAATCCAAATATCAAATATACGCAGATGATTTAAAAATATACAGGGAAATTAAATCACCAGAGGATATAGAAATCCTGCAAAGTGACATCGACAACCTTGTTTGTTGGTGTCTTGCAAATCGTATGACTCTAAATAAGGATAAATGTGTTCATATTACATTTAGTAGAAAACGAAAACCACTAAAACACACTTACTACATCGACGGTACGCCCCTTACGGAGTCAACGAGTGTAAGGGATCTCGGGTGATAATAGATAACACCTTAAGCTTTAGAGATCATATTGATTACATCATATCAAAAGCCTCGCAAGTATCTGGTCTGGTGTTAAGATTAATGAAAATCTTTAAAGATCCAAGCTTGACAATATTAGTTTTCAATAGTATAATAAGGAGTATCCTAGAATATTGTTCAGTTGCTTGGAGTCCTGGGTATGAGGTGCACTCTGATAGAATAGAACGTGTACAAAAACGTTTTCTATATTACTTAGCGTACACAGATCTAAATGCTAAGAATTTTAACTCTTACGATGCACGCCTAATTAATTATAAAGTGCAAACTCTTAAATATAGAAGAGAAGCTGCTGACTTTCTTTTTTTATACAAATTATTGCACGGATATATTGATGCACCTGATCTACTTGCTAAAATTAGTTTCTACATTCCGCGTCAAGGGAGCCGTTTACAAAATCGTAAAATATTTAGCCTACCTGATGTCAAATCAAATCTTGGTCAACATTCGCCAATTTACCGTATTTGCTCGCTTGCGAATTGTAGTCGTCAACACCTAGATGTCTTTAGTGAATCTGTTGGTTCTCTTAAGAATAAACTTAAAACAAAATCACATTAGTTTATGTAATAATTAAATAATTAACTAGTTAGTAATTGCACAAGTACTGTTCTTGTTAAATATGTTTTTTTAAAGCATGCTAGGTTTACATCCAGAAGACTGCAACTTATTAACACTTTGTTTAGCGTAGATTTTATTTTGTATGCACTAGTTGTAAGTCAGTTTTGTAAACTTAAATAAAAAAAAAAAAAAAAAAAATTGTGAAGTTGAATGTTTAGATTCAATTAAATCTTCTTATGCAGATACTAGATACCTGTGATTACATTTTATTACAAGAATAATACGAAAAACGATTTGTCATTATAGGTCTTTGTACAAGCCTGGGTAGGTATACTTACTCATCACATTCTACTGCATGCAAAGTATTATTGTATTCCACTTTGAAGGGTGTATGAGCCGGTCTAAATACTGCATGTATTTAGATGACGTAGTTCAAAATACTAGTGGCGCATTAACAATGAAAGTGATGGTTAATACTTCTTACTGTGCTAATATCTATGGCCATTGGTGACCATTATCATCAGTTGGCCAATTTGCTAGTCTATCAACCTATATGAAATAAAAAAAAAATACACGCGCAATAAAGCGCAGCTTTGTTATATAAAGTTATATATCTCAATCAGTGTTTCATAAACTATGACTAAGCGAAAAATCTCGTCAATCCGTTGCTCTATTGTTGCCTGATAAATAATTATGCGCCGAACAAACTTTTAAATTTAAAGTATTAAAAAAAACATCAAACAGACTAGCCATTTAACACAAAATAAATACTCAAAGTGAATCGGTATTGTCTCAGATTAGTAAATTGAACAATACAAATTCTCTAGTTTTTTTGTCATAATATATTTTTTTATAATTCGGCTCATTTAAGTACTTTAAAATTGTTATTTTACGAGCATAAATTAATTTTAAGTTTCTACCGATTTAGAATGAAGATCGAGAAGAACAGACAAGATACTCAGTAGTTACTCTTTTCCACTAATTTAACTTAATTTGTATGTTCAAAATGAATTATTACTTAGTAAATAATGCAAACGTAGTGTAGTACGCCCTGTGACAAGATGGGCCGACGATTTAAAAAAGGTGGCAGGTTCGGGATGGATGCGGACTGCCCAAGATCGGGATGGTTGACGTTCTATGGGGGAGGCTTTCGTCCAGCAGTGGACGGCAAAAGACTGAAAAAAAAAAATAATGCATGAACAGTAATGAACACCCACTTCACACTTTTTTATAACCTATATAATATTTTATCGATTAATTCGCCTTATAGAATAGAAAAGAAATAGGCTTTATTGTACACAAAAAGAGTAAAATAAAAATACAATAATATAAAAGTTCGTCTAGTATCACCCATTCATCATCATATATTATACCGCCAAACACCCTTACATAACATCTTAGTACCCAGGGGCGGAGGTCCTACAACGGCTTTGTAATGTATGGTTACTATTTCATACGGCACCAATATCTATGATTGGCGGTGACCACTGACCATAAGCTGGCCCATTTGCCTACTTACAGATGTTATAAAAAAAAAATCGAGTTGTGTGATAATGGTAAACATTCAAATGTGTTAACACACAATTGCGTGCGTGTCACACACACGTTTACGTTTCGTATGATCATGAATAAGTAAGTGAATACAGGGTTGTGTCTATAAAAATACTTCAAAGACAAAGGTATTCGACATAACACAACATAATATAACAAAGTCGTTAAACGTGTTTTATTTATGGTTATCACTTTCCTTATTCTATACATCTTCACTTTACCAACATTGTAAAGCACGCCATCATGAACATTTATTTTAAATGTTATACTAAAACAAGTTCGTAATCAAGTTTAGTCTACAAACAACACACATACTATGTGCGAGTGACGGAACCACATTGCTTGTGACATACTATATAAAACCAGAAATGACTTTAAGCATTTTATTTCATCTTAGGTCCAATATTGTATACAACAAAGCATAGAGCAAAGACAGCCGAGACGGCCCAGTGGTTAGAACGCGTGAATCTTAACCGATGATCATGGGTTCAAAACCGGGCAAGCACCACTGAATTTTCATGTGCTTAATTTGTGTTTATAATTCATCTCGTGCTTGAAGGTGAAAGAAAACATCGTGAGGAAATGCATGTGTCAAATTTCACTGAAATTATGCCACATGTGTATTCCACCAACCCGCATTGGAGCACATGTATCATGTAACGTGGTGGAATAAGCTCCAAGCCTTCTCCTCAAAAAAGGAGAGGAGGCTAAGGCTCAGCAGTGAGACATTCACAGGCTGTTACTGTAAGCATAATGATATTCACTTACAATATATATGTACAAAAAAAAGTTGTCCCTTCTTACGATAATGTAGACCTTAACAAATTAATAGTTATACTAATACATATACGCACACTGTCTCATTAAATTACAAGTGTCATTGCAATCAATAGCGTACATTGAACCAGCATTATTATTTTAAATAATCACTTACGTCGCCAATGCGCCATCAACCTTGGGAACTAAGATGTTATGTGGGATGTTACCTTGGGAACTAACTTGTGCCTGTAATTACACTGGTTCACTCACCCTTCAAACCGGAATACAACAATACTAAGAACTGCTGTTTTGCGGTAGAATATCTGATGAGCGGGTGGTACCTATCCAGACGAGCTTGCACAAAGCCCTACCACTAGTAAAGTGGATATAGTACACTCAATTCTTAAATAATATATTATCTGCATTTATATTACACCACAGTTTCACGTTACTCTTTACTAAAATCTACTTTAATTTCATTTCCAAACTTCAGATAACAACTGATTCGTTATTTGAGACGGCATTTTTACCTAAACTAACAATGAATAACATATTAATTAGCAATTAACTATTGACTTTGGATATTTTTTAAAAATATTTTCATACTAGCTTAAACTTAAAACTAATTTTCTTATAATGAAATCAAATACAAACCAAATATCGTCCCCGTAACAGGCATCAATACAAAAACGTCAAAAAAAGTATACACCAATTTGCGACATGCGTAACGTTTGCAAAACGATACACAAAATGACATATCACTGGTCGTTTCGGAAGCAACAAACCCGAGATTAACAAATGGATCACGGGAAAACTTCTGACAATATATTACCGTAAAGTCACAATACTCCGTACGAGTGACACGTTAAATTTTATTACAGCCCCGGGCTTCAAGCGTTACGTAGCTATTAAACTTTGAATATTATTAAAATGATCTCATACAAAGGAATGGAAAACGCAGCTAAGTTACACCCGATTATATGAGAAAATTTTCAGCTAGTACTTTTCTTTTGGTTTGTGATGTAGATACCGATATTCACGTTGAAATTATTCTTATTTTAGTGCAATATTTTAAAAAGTTCTTTATCTTTGAAATTAATAATATATGAAAATGGTAATAAAATTATTTGCCCATTAAATGGGAATCGATTACATTTGTTTTCCTTATTAATTCTAATGGTAATGAAATCATGAAAATCATTTTTTATTCATGGTTTATTTCTTAAGAACACCTTTGTACATTTTGTATTTTGTTTTACAGAATCATTATTATTATAAATTTCGGAATAACTATAATTTAAAGATCATTTGAATCGTTACCATATGTTAGTATAACGATAATAATAATAATAATAGTCCTCCAGACGGATTTCGGTCACGGCAGCCAATCTCAAGAGAGATTAGATAACTGCGCATGACATATTATAATGTTTATGTTGTGTTATTGCACTGAGCGCGCACACTTGTGAGCAAACACAGGTGCACTCTCGATTCCCTACGTCTCATAATCAAATGGGCCGGCAATCCGATACGACCGAAAAGAGTTAAGGTGCAGGACCAACGGTTTTACATGCTTTCCGAAACATGGCAGTGTACACAAATTTCGACAGAAGAACCCAATAACTTTTTAATAGCCCGACCTGGGATTTGAATCCAGGACCTTCGGGTCTGCGGCTTATATCTAACCACTAGACCAACGAGGCAGTTAAGCTTAGTATAACTATAGTGCTATTTTATATGAACTGACTTCGAATCTCACTTGTGAAATGCTAATTACCGATTTCGTTGATACGCTATTTTGATGCCTGTATCTTTTAACTGCAAAACTGTGTAAAAATTTTACCTGAGTCGGTATTTCCCGATAGAACGACGAAGATGGACGACCAAGACCAACGTTACAACGTCGTCGTCGTCGTTTAATAGGCAAGAAAATGGCCAAACGCTGGCCTATAATTGGATTAACAAAAATGTATTATAATTAGTATGGTTAATGTTGCATATCACTTTCTGATTTTTTACAATCGATTTCTGTTGTGAGTTCAAGTTTGCTCTTATAATATATTTAGAGATATATGTATCTCTTCAGATTCGAAATCTGTATATTTAGATGATTAGTGCATTACTTCACCGTCCCAGCCCCCACAGAATGAAGACGAAGCCGCAGGCGAAAACTATTATAATGTATTTTATATCAATAAAAGAAAAAAAATCTGACAACAGTGCAATTTTTTTTAAAACAATAATAAAGCTTAAGTTTTTTTTTATTGTATCATGTAAAAAATAGAACTGCCATTAATAAAAGTTTTTGTCTTATCTATACAATTGTGTAACCTTTCAAATGGGATATCCAGCTCAGCAATTAGAATGCTAACCCTAGACACTGACCAAGACTGATAATCTGTGGTCACCTTGAATTGATAAGCTCAATGATAGTTAAAAATTACCCAAGATATAAAGATAGACACATACGTAACGAGTGTGTAAAAATTTGCTTTGAAATTTTATTTTACCTTAGAAATCTAAAATAATAAAGTTGTTTAAACAAAATTTAGCAAAGTTTCACTTTGATTAATTGAAATGTTAAAGGAATTTCACCTTGGAATAAATACAAAGTCGAACTGTTAATATTAATTATTTTCTACGTCTGTCCAAATTTTATGAATAAATTCGAGCGATTTGTTCCAACGAAAGTTTCATGCGAAACGTAAATGATTTTTAAAAGTTTATATAAAAATTATTATTAAATTTGTACAAGCCAGACTTCTACCACTTTTTGGTATAGGCCTCCTCACGGTACTGCGCTAGTCTAAGTATCTATACTTAGATTGCCAATGCGGCACCAACCTTGAGAACCAAGATATCAATTGTGGCTGTATTTGTACTGGCTCACTCGCCACTCTAACCGTGAAACAAAAATACTAAATATTACTGTTTGGCGGTATGAATATATGATGAGTGGGAGAATACCCAGACGGGCTTGCTCAAAGCCCTTCCACCTTTGTATATACTATTGCCTTATTTTATTGTATTTAGGTAAAGCTTATATAGCTTAAATGGAAAATTGATTCTTTTAGCGCAAATAGAAACTTTTCATTATACGGCTGAGAATTTATCAGAGTTACAACATGCATCCGCTTTATTTATTTCAAATTGTACAAAGCCGAGCTGTTAAGTTGTATCTGGGCCACTGTGGTTAGTCTAACTGCTCGAGTCTAAGATTAGATTGTAAAATAGAAATGGTACATAATGGCCGAGTTGGGCCGGTGGTTAGAACACTTGAACCTGAAAAAAAAATAATGGGTTTGTACCCAACCCTCAATGAGTTTCATGTGCTTAATTTGTGTTTATAATTTTGGTCCTAATCATGAATTATATAAGACAAAGATTGCATCAAAATTGTTCTTACTACGATGTTGATGATGTACTTACAATTTTATAATAGCTGCATAGAATACAAATAAGAGACAATTCTTTAGCATTCTAATATTTCTTTCTCCCTCTTTTAATGTTCCTTGTTCTATGACTCAACTTGTTTTTGCATTAGAATAATTAAGCTCAGCACCGTACAGGGTAATTAACGTCACGTGGTTTTGCTTAAAGATAAAGGCATGAATGTCAGTTGGCATGATATAATTGGATTTGATTTAAATTGAATAAGTAATTGTTTCAAACGTGCTTAAAATCTTAAAATACATTAATCTATTTATATTATGTAACTTTAAAGATCATAGTTTGTATATATTTTATATCGTTTCACCATTAAAGATAGTGTTTCGTATTTATACCTTTTCTAAGAGTCAATAAAATTGTTATATATAATATTAATAATAAATATTATTATTAAATATTGCTGAATAGTATCTGTCATTTTTAATATTAAACAATTTTATATTCTATATTTTTAATCTGTAAGCAGGAACAATGAAATTTTTATTTACATGGCGGAAAACGGGTTCAATTTAAAAATCATCTTACGAGCATTGCGTGCTAAATTATAATATAAAGATTTTATGATTGCAAATAATAGATTGATTTCATTGAAATCTCGTTTTATTTCTAAAAATAATTTAGTTCTTTCACTTGAATAAAAAAAGATACTATTATTATATATTGCAAAGTGGAAGTTACTGTATAAAACGGAACAAAATATAATTAAAGATTAATGTATAAAGCCTCACAGGAAGTAGAGCTACACCAAGCTCATCTAAGACAGCAGCTATAATTTGAATTGCTATTTTAGTTTCACAGGTTAACTAGGCTGAAATAATGGATACAGTATTTACAGACGAGATATATACTTCTTTTTTTTATAGAATAGGAAGGCGGACGAGCATATGGGCCACCTGATGCTCAGTGGTCACCAAACGCCCTTAGACATTGGCATTGTAAGAAATGTTAACCATCGCTTACATCACCAATGCGCCACCAACCTTGGGAACTAAGATGTTTATGTCCCTTGTGCCTGTAATTACACTGGCTCACTCACCCTTCAAACCGGAACACAACAATACCAAGTACTGCTGTTTTGCGGTAGAATATCTGATGAGTGGGTGGTGCCTACCCAGACGAGCTTGCACAAAGCTCTACCACCAATAAACTTCTGTACTAGAGTGGTACTATAAGATTCACCTATTAATAATAATAACAATTGGCTGCCTCATTGGTTTAGAAGTCAGCTTATAAGCGACTATCAAGGTCTAGGATTTAAAGCCTTGGGTTAGTTAAAAAAAAATATTGGTGTTTTTGTAGCGATAAATTCTCAGTACAGATCTGGAGCTTGCATGTTGATAGAATTATACTTCAGTGCTTAAAAAAGTACGGAAAGTCGAAAGGTACGTGAAGCCGTCCTGTATTATATCTCTTTCCGGTCGTATTGGATTCGCCATCCCATCGGATTATGTAAGTGAATAGATATTGCATCCGGTTTTGCCTGTACATATGTTCACTATATATATATTTGTTACCTCGAGCAGATACCGCAACCAAAATAGACCAGGATATAATAATGTGGGTGAAGGTGATCTCTTACCATCTAGCCGCCCAATTGCTCATCTGTTTTCTTAAAAAAATTAAAAAAAAAACTTGTTTTTTTAAAGACTGGAATAATAATGTTAGATAAAACTGTGATGTTATTTATCGAATAAATTTTGTCTCAGTCCATAAGGTAGTACGAAAAAAAATATTTGTCATATTACCAAAAACTATAAATACATAGAATTTGTAAGCTTATAACCATAGAACAGCCATAGCAGTTGTAGCCATACAACACATTGAAACTTTTTACTGCCTTAGTATTATTTCAGTTCTTTTCTTTCATTTTATAACATATTATTTGGACTTGGCACAAACTCCAGATAATTTTGTGGTATATATTAAACCTTTTAATGAAAAAAAAACATATGATTTATTTTTAAAATTATAGTACTATTATTTTTAAAGCCGTTAAATCGTGTTATGACATTGTCAATGGCATTAGAAACAAGTCAAAACCAAAACAATTTTAAATAATTATTATTTATTCTATACATAATACATATATTATAAATACACGGGTTTGTGTATACTTTAAAACATTCAGCGTCAACTTAATAATCAACTTTATCGTATTGTACACGTTACGTAACTTTTTGCTTTTACGTTTTTTTTTTTTGGAAAAAATTGCTATAGTATATCTGAAAGTGTAAACAATATATTTTATAAATAGATAATGTTTAAAATTATGTTATAAATTTAATACTATATGTATAATTATTGTAACTAAAGTTATAGGCTAAGTTGGCACAAGTCAATAAGTGTGAGGGGTGCATGTCAGTCATCTCCACGTGGTGTCGATCGCGGCTGAGACTGACGCGGCGGTCGACGCTGAAGTGTCGTGGGCTGCTCCTGGTACTTCTCTGTTGCGCAGAGTGGACCAGCGAGCGGCTTCGTGGTAAGTAGGAGGACTCCGGGGTTCTTTTGGGCTGCCGGAGAGAGAGAGGAGGAGTTGGGCTCCGGAGTCCTTTCGGGCTGCCAGAGACAGGAGGAGAAGTAGAAGGAGGAGGGAGAGGCGGGTTCGCCCAGTTTCGGTGTCGATGCTGAGTGGACAAACTTCGGTCACCGCCTTCTCAAACTCGTTTCCCCATCCAGGCGCCAGCCTGTGGTGAGACCGAGGGCCTTGCCTTCACCGGCCGGGCCAAGAGGAGAAAACCTCAATAAAAAACAACCGGTGGGTCGCTCACCCAAAGCGACGGCCGCAGGCGGGGTCGCGGTGGTGAGCTAACGGGTTCCCGTAACCCCGCCACTATGCGGTGAGACGGGAACGAGGAGGTTTTAGTGGGTAGGACGGTGGCCTTCTGCCCCTTGAGTCCCACATACCCGTCCCAGTCGTGTCCGGGCGGGGGAGGCTTAAATGCCTTTCCTCCTCGAAAAAAAAAAGAAAAAAAAGTCAATAAGTGAGTCTTAAAGTAACAGTAACAGCCTGTGAATGTCCCACTGGTGGACTGAGGTCTCCTCTCGCTTATTGAGGAGAAGGTTTTTGGAGCTTATTCAACCACGCTGCTCCAATGCAGGTTGGTGAAATGGACATGTGTGAGAATTTCAGTGAAATTAGACACGTGCAGATTTCTTCACGATGTTTTCCTTCACCGTCAAGCACGAGATGAGTTATAATCACAAATTAAACACATGAAATTTCAGTGGGGCTTGCATGGGCTTGAACCCACTATCATCGGTTAAAATTCACGCGCTCTTACTACTGGGGGGCTATCTCGGCTTCTTGTGAGTCTTAGTATAAACTGAATAGTGTACAACAAAACAACAATAGAACTGATTTTAATAAAGTAGAATGCGATTTTACTCAAATACTCTATAAATATAAAGCAGATTAAAAAATAGAAATAATGCGACAACTGGTCACATTGTTGAGATATTAAACCAAATTTATGAAAATGATCGATGATGACTGTCTTAAAAATATTATTTATCTTTATACATAAATATATAGCCAACCAATCTCAATAAAATAATATTTAAGTCATCCAAATCACTTCGTTTCAAACTCATTTTAAATAATTTGTGAACACAAAAAAATAAGCTTTAATATATACCTACTAAATAGATAATTCTTAATGGAGAGCCTTGTTTTAGTTACTTTCAGTATTCTTTAATAATGAAATATTTATGCGTAACATAGAGAAAATGTCACTTTAACTCTAACAACATAATATTTCATTGTTACCTGACAGTAAAATGTACGAACCCTATACAATTTTATATGAATACCGTTGAAACGGAACGTCACATCGAGTCCCATGTCAACATTTTTATTAAAATATACCACAAAACAAAACACCGAATGGACATACTTTTTTCCGCATAATATTGAATATATTGGACCCTGTAACAGATGGCAGGTTCGTTGAGTGACCACTGACCACTGCGTCAAATGCAATCTAATTGAGTTCTGCACCAAAAATCCAACGTTATGCTACACTGAGCTATTCTAAACAAGCTGCCCAATCACGTGTTGAGAATTTTTTCATTGGTGTTCGCTTTCTGGAAATTGCTTGTAAGAGGAGAATACACGGGATGATTTTGGCGGCTGCAAAATTGTTAAGGTGAATAGCATTCTACTTCAGAAAAGCCTTTATTTGTTATATGAAAAATAAAAGAATAACAGTTGACAGAGTAATAACATTGGGATACATAGCATCAAATAATAAACATCATATAACGTGTACGCTAACATTCAGCTTGTTTTTAAGATAAAATAAAAAATAACATTGTTGAAAAAATGTTGACTAAGTTCAAACTATAATGCAACAATGAATATCCTTGTCGGTATTTTCTTACGTATATTTTAGCAAACCCAGAAAATCGTCGGCGTGATTCTCGGAGATTCAATTTAAAATCACTTGAAGCTCGGCCGGTCCAGGATATAACGGTCGAACGAATAATTGCTATTTCCCTTGCAGTTCCAGTCAAAAATCCCTGAGATATGTGCAAATAAAACCATTATATAAAACGTAATTCCTTTACAAATTTGCTTGTCTGGCTTGAATTTCCTGTTTTATTATTGTTTTGTTGCACTGAAGTATAATTTAAATAGTTTCATATAATATATATAAAAATGTTGTAATCTAAAAGCTTATCAAGTATTTATATTATATTAATTTTGTAAAAATGTAACAATATAAATTATTATCAAATTGGATTTAGGGAATATCTCAGTATCTTCAGTCTTCTGCAAAATCTATTTTTTATATGATATACTATGTACATACGAGAACGTTAAATGAGCAATACAGTAACTTGATGATGCTACGTAATTATCTCATATACACATTGATAGTTGGAGACGTTTTTACCACCAGCGCCACCAACCATGGAATCAAAAACTTTATTTAAGAACACGTTAATATGAACCAAAATACAACTCAATATATCAATACAATATATATATAGTAATATAATATTATTGATTAATTAATGAATTATATAGACTTTGCTTCGAAACTAAGTGTACTGCGCTATGAATTCTACACATTAGCTTAGAAAGCCACAGCCGGTGAACTAAGCACTTATCTACCTGTATTTCAGCAATACAAAGCCTCTCCTCTTAGAATTTCAATAAAGATTAAAACCAGACTACTTGCAAAACAGAATGTATTTAACATACGATAAAGAAATAGCTTACGTATTAGCATTTGTGTGATAAAAAAACCCGTGATGGCATATTGAAAGAAAACTTGAATCTTATCCGCTCGTATCCGGCCAAGTCTTATCTGATTTTTCATGTGCTTATTTTGTGTTTATAATTCATCTCGTGCCCGGCGTTGAAGAGTGCGATTCTGAAATGATGATGAAATTAAATATGTATCAAAAAACCTTCCTCTTAAGAGAAAATGAGGTCTTAGTCCAGTGGACGTAGACATGCGATTACAATAATAAATATACGCTCCAAACTGGAAGTTCAAAAGTTGGTATATAATTTTAATCTTAATATTTTGTTATTTTTTAAGTTCTCATTATTGTTGTCGGTTTACAAAGGAATAAATAAAAAACTGAAATTTCATGCATAATCACACTTTTATATAAATAAAGATAATTTTATTATAATTCCACGACAGAATATCAAGTTAGATTGACATAGTACATTGAATACGGCATAAAAAACTTTGCCCCAGCGTTCTTCTATATATCACGCCCTAATTCACGAACTTTTCGCAATTGGAACATCTGAGAAATTCTCCAGCAATCGAGTCTCAATAGGTTTTAGAAGGAAAAAGTTACAAATTACATCGTTTATGGAAAAAATTATATTTAAATTGCAATTAGATGGTGACCAGCTGTGGCAAGAAATGAACAGCAATTAAATTTATTTATGAACGTTTTTAAGTTGTAGTGTTACGTTTTAACAGTATTTCATCATGTTCCCGACGTCCGGGGCTTGAAAGATAGGGCGTAACACTGGGGCCGTGGATGCGTGAGGTGGGGGCCTCGCGCATCCCATTTCAAAGGGCCCTGAGAAGGACGGCAGTGGGGATGGCCTCGCGCTGCCATATGTACTAGCGAAGGGGGGGGGGGAGATTACCTTCACCCCCTGAGAAGAGCTCCGCCGAGCCACAAGCGGAGCACAGCACGGGAGAGGCCGCGGATGCGTTATATCAACAGGATCTCGCAGCCTCTACGATCCGTTCCGAGGACGGCTATTGAAGAGGTTTTATTGGGTAAGAATCCCACATAACCCAATTTCCCCTTCCATGGGAGCTGGGTATCTTTATGAAGATATCCACTGCGTGAAAAAAAAGTATTTAATTGTTTTGTCAGTAGGAGCATGAGAAATTGATTTTCTTTATGTTAGGAGGCCAAATTAACGTAAATATAATAAAATTGGAATTTCTCAATAGAGATTACGAAATTAATCAATAGTGATACTACGAGTATAATTATTATTATTAGTTATTTATGTTTTAGTTAAATTATGTCAAGGATGTTCGACAAGCTTTAGGAAGATGATTGTGAGGCAATCGCATTGAATAATCACGTGATTCCTCATAACGAGAACGTTTGAAAATTTTTAATGACCAAAATATGTTTCACTGACTTTTAGGGTTTGGTATGTACATATACGAGTATGTCTATATACTTTAAATCGGTTGGCGTGGTTGGTAGATACTTGCCTTTCACACTGCAGGTTGTGTGTTCGATTCCCACCCAGGACAAACATTTTTGTGAATGAACATGTCTGTTTGTCCTGAGTCTGGGTGTAATTATCTATATAAGAATGTATTTACAAAAGAAAATTAGTATATCTAGTATATTGGTTGGCTGGTTTCCATAGTACAAGATCTGCTTAGTTTGGTATCAGATGGTCGTGTGTGGATAATATAAGGATATTATTATAATATTATTATTATTGTAAATCGTTCATTGATTTCCTTTATCGATGTATTGTTTTGATTAAATAAAACCATACTTCATAATAAACGATCTTATTTTCCATAGGCACTTAACATAAGAGACATTTTGAGCTAACCGACTTCTACGTGCCAAAGTGGCCGAAGTGCACTTCAAAATGTGTCGCACCTACAAAAGGAGAGAACATGCAATCAATAGCCCTGAAGGGCAACCCAAGGGCTCAGCTGAACGTAATTGATCAAATATTTATTTATTTTATTTTAATATTATTTTGTTATTTTTTTTAATATGGTAAGTTTACAGAAATTTTAATGAGTATCGTTTTGTTGAATTATGAAATTAAATTATGAATTAATTAAATTAAATATATAAAATTATGAAATTAAAGTGTGAGTGAGCTAGTATAACATGCACAGGCACCGCTTACCGTCTACCTATTACAAATAATAAAAACAGTGACACGCCTACACATCTTACTAAGTACCTATCTATGAACCTTCTTACTCTGATTTTTGAAGCTTTGACAGTTTGAGAGGCCACCTCATGATAAGTGGTCACCAACGCCCATAGACATTGGCATTGTAAGAAATGTTAGCAATCGCTTACATTGTCAATACGCCACCAACCTTGGGAACTAAGATGTTATGTCCCTTTCGTTGTAATTACACTGGCTCTGTGTGAGCCCGTGTAATTACAACACAAGTGGCCCTTCAAACCGGAACACAATGATACCAAGTACTGCTTGTTTGCGGTAGAATATCTAATGAGTAGGTAGTACCTACCCAAACGAGCTTTCACAAGAGCCCTACCACCTAGAAAAGTTGATTAAAACGCATGATAATACTTATGTCTTTTATTAATACAAATATAATTAATAAGAACAAACACAATATATCATGTTTTACCCATCTACTTGTACATACATTAATATTGTCAACCCTAGAAATAGAATCAGCCATCAATTCAATAGTTAAATGGTGACCATCGACATTCGAAGTCGTAACTTTATCTACGTAACATGGGGTTCGCGGATCAGGTCGATTTATAGTTTGTGGCACAGCTTAAGGGTATTAGGGTAGTAATTTGTCTAATTTTATTGTACTACGGAATAGGAATTGCAACAAGCCGTGCGCTTTGTATTGTATAACAATTTCAAATATTATAAGTAACGTCGCTTACGTTGTTTTAATACTGGTAATATATGTGTAAAGTATTAAGAATTATTTTTTAAATTGTGTTTATTTCAATTGATATAGCAAAAATGAAAAGGAAACATTATACTTTTATGTTAAAAATACAGATGAATTAATTAGAAAATAAGAAAAATGTGACTTAAAATGTACATTTTGTTTTTATTAAAACTAGACTTCCTTTTAAAACTAGAAAATAAAATATTAATTATTATACCATGTATAACTCAAAACAACAACGTAATGTGCCCCAACGAAATGCTTAGCAATAAGCTCGATGTTGAGAATGATACTCCAAAGGCTCTGTTCTTTTTACTCATATGCTTCTACCCATAGAGTTATATATATATATAACATAAAATATCAATTATTATTTATAATTATGAATTGTATTGGTTTTGAATCTTCAAGACTAATACAGTTCATTCAGTTCAGTGCTGAACAACCAAAAA